>NC_084903.1:22286732-22441967 GCF_949316345.1 Pungitius pungitius
GTGAATTGGGATTCCGTGAGTACCGAGCCCAATTTTAGGACATGCGATCCAATTTTTGCATTTGGGAGAATTGTCCTAACTGGCCAAACGCCGTGCAGTTAACTTTTGTTGGATTTTTTCTCATTTGTCCTTTTCTAGTTTTCTATTAATTCCCGTCGCTCGTTTACCAAATTCACACAACGCAAGATTGCTAATTTATGAGGTGGAAATGAGGAGTAATCTTCATGATTGACTGTTTATTACACGCTCACACTTACAGGTGATTTAGACAGAATATTATTATTTAACTACTAGGGGGTGTTCCCAGAAGAATAATTCTTGTCGATCCAGATTTGCTGAGAAATTTAAATGAGCGCGTGCTGGATCCTGTCAGTATATGCAACATAATTGTGAATGACTACAATGTGATTGTAGTGAAGGACAATTACTGGTCACATCACATGATCACCCCGGCCCGGTGGTGTGTAAACATGCACACGGGCTTTTAATGTCCGCTGTGGGTGAGCTTGGCACAGGAAGGGGCCATCACAGGCACGCTTTAAAATGAATGAATCCATTTAAAAAGGTCATGTTTTGTTGTCGTTGAGGTGGCAGATGTTTCAAATGTGGATATCTCAACATCTCTATGAGCCTGAAGCAGGCTCATTACTCAAACTAAAATAGAATAAATCAAGTCTGACACTTGATTCTCAAAGGTCTTCGTCCATTTCTTTCAACTATTGAATATTTTTGTTGATGAAGTAGTTACTGGGATGCACTTCTAAGCTGAGCTAAGCCAATCCGAAGTTGTTCTTAGACGAGCTGTTGTGCGAGTCCCAACACTGCGGGTGTAATTAAATTTGTCCAGATGGAGCCTCGACAGCAGACCCGCCGCCCCATTGTGACCGAGGGTTTGTTCTGAACCTCTCAATCCCCTCCGAAAGCCTTTGTTAGAGCTCTGCCGGTCCTTTCCTATTATGACACAGCCCCCCCCCCCCCCCCCGGCTCCACCACTCCGCTACATCCAATCATACATTCCTTCTCTCCCTTTTTAACTTCGCCCCGTCTCTCTCGGCGACAATCAAACCGTCCTCCCTTCCCTCCCACCTCCTCTGCCGCCGCTGCTTTTCGCGATCCGATAATATCCTTCCTCCTCTCATCCTGCGCTCTCCTCATCCTCAAAGTGAAAACATCTTGAATGAAAGCATTTCTGGGTACCCGCGGAAAGGAAAATGTTCTTTCTCCTCCTTGTGCCTGGGCACCGGGGAGCGGGGGGGGGGGGGGGGGGGGGGTTTATTGATGCTCCAGTAAGCTGAATAGAACAAAAGAAGCCTTTTTCTACCTACGCGGCATTTCTTCTTCTTCTTTGTGGGTCCTGGTGACGCTCTCATTGTCAGCAGCTTGCAGTTGCTCTGTGATGAACTAACTCAAAGGTCTCTCTCTCTCTCCCGCCCTCCCTCTCTCTCCCTCCATCCCCGCCGCTCTTCCCACCTGAACGCCTCAGAGGCTCCGGCCTCCAGGTTCCCCTCTTTCACGGAAACGTGCCGAGCTGAAGTCAACAGACGTTGCGAGCTGCCGACACAAAGAGGCCGAGGAGAGGGACTTGTTAAACTAGACTAGAAAAGTTTGTGGATGCGATACAAGTGTATCTTCAGCGCCAGGCGTGTCTGCAACAAAGACTGATTTAACGTGCATTCAAACGATGGATGCAAACACTCAAAGTAGTCTTGTCACTTTTTTCATCATTTTGCCCAAAAAACTAAATCCAAAGCGGCTAAAATGCGTCAGCGGTGCGTGTACTTGTCGTTCCGTCAGCTGTGAGACAACAAAACGCAGCGGAGCAAACTGTGAGGTTCAATTAAATAATATCTTAATAAAAGTTATTTTTTGCTTTTAAATAGAACTGGATGAATCTAATCTAATACATTTTTGTTTTGAAATGTAAATGACTGTATTCAAATTCTAAACATATTGAGTAGTTGGTCTTATTTCTGTTCCCTTAATATAAATGTGAGTTGCTACGTTAGCCGAAACATTGTTTTTGTGCTTCGCCACGGTCTCAGGACATGATGTCATCACTGGTTCAAAGCATTTAAGAGTCCAAATTTAAAGGCTCTGGTCTCTGGTAGCACCACAAAATAGAAAAATAATATTCTGAATTCATCCAGACGTCTGGGTCCCTCTACGAGTTTATCATTTTGTAGGGCTTTCAAATTACGTGTTGTCATTTGTTTGTTGACGTGAAACGTATCGATTCACGAGAGCTTTGAGAAAGGACATTGACATTCCGTGTGTCGGCTGATTCATTTGAAGTCTACAAAATGAGTAAAAAGAAACCCTCCCCCGGGCCACAGAAGCTGTGCGGTAGACGCCCGTAGGAAGGATCCCTCAAGGAAAAATAACTCACACACACAGCCCCACCAAGGCTCAAAAAGCCACTCACCGTGCCTCACACCCCCAGGACGCCCGCACCGTTTGTTGTTGGTTTGAATGACAGGACCCTCCTGAGCCCGCCCCCTCCTGGGAGGCCGACAGAATTCAGACAGCCTCGGCTGCCCTGTTCCCCCACGAAGGATGAAACGGCAAAGCATCGTCCAGCATTGGGATCAGTAAACACCACTGGCTGTCGGATACCTCGAGTATAAGAAAATGATGAGGAACCACTTGTCACCTGTGCAGCTTCTTCTTGGGCCGCTCTCCGTGTGGGCGGTGGACGACGGGACCCTTTGACCCCGGTGGTCACGCCGCTCGAGCTTTCAGCGGCGATTTCAATCAAAACTGGAACGATTTTCAAAAGGGGAAGATAGGTTGGAAAAAATACCAGCGTTACCTCTTTGTAGAGAGCATTCCTTTTCAAAGTAGCTTTTCCATCGGTTCAAGAGCCTCTTATCAGGAAAGTTATTTCTCCAGTAAACCTTTTTTTTTTTTTTGTTAGGTTCCTCTTCAAAGGAATGGACAAAATTGGCAAGACATCTATTTGAACCTTTTAGGCGCCATGTTGCTAGTAGCTTTTCCAGCTTGACCCATCATATTAAGGTGTGTCTGTCTACATTCGCCTCATGCTATGATGCAGAACCCAGGGCAGATGAATGACAGTGAAGTTTAATATGAAGACTTGACCTTAGAAAATAAAAAAAGTCTTTCCTTGCGCTCGCTTTTCTTTGAAGATGGTTGTTTGGTTTTAGTAGAAACAAGACTGAGATGAAGCTGCGTTGCAGGTCAGGGGCCCTCTCCTCTGAAGTCCACCTTCTCACCCCAATTGCAACGTAATGGACCATCAAAGCCCCAAAGGCTCCTCGCGGGGCCGCGGTTCTTGGTCCGAAATGTGGAGGGCGCGAGCGGCGTGTCCTCCTCAGCCCTCGGCGTCCCATCATCCACCGTCTGCTGCACACTGTTTACTCGCAATCATTTGGTTAAATGATCCATTACATTCGGAGTCTTCTTCTGTCGCTGAACCCATTTTAATCACGCAGGAGTCTCCCCGCAACTCTGCCAGCCCATATTTTCACTTTGCCTGGAGGTGCTGACTTGATTTCCAGCTTTCTGTGGCCCTCGTGCTCACGTTCCAACGGTCTGTTGGATCCACGCAATAGGAAAAAAAATAAAAGAGCTTTGCAAAAAGCCGGCGATAAAAGCATCCGCAATGATAAGAAAGCCTTTAAAATAGTGATAAAGTTAATTGTTTTTACAGAGACACTAAAGGTTACATAACTCTTTCTATCAGGCAACACAGTTACAAACGGACTGCCTGCCAATACATTCCCCTTCATTAAAAATGTTGGGGGGGGGGGGGGGGGTCAATAGCTACCACTAAGTGCTTCATAAAGTAACCGCTCCTGTAAAGTGGACTGAATGCTTTCTAGGATTATTTCAGTCAAATGAGGATGACTGTGTGTCCCCCCCCCCCCCCCCCCCCCAAGGAGTCTAATCTGGAGAGCTCTCGCGTTCACTTCCCTCCTCGCTCGATGGAAATGACTCCTCTCCAGCTGTCTTTGTCTCCTTTAGACGAGGGGGGGGGGTGCTGTAGGAGTGTCTCTCTCTCTCTCTCTCTCTCTCTCTCTCTCTCTGTCACAAGTGCGAGTCTGCTCGAAGCAATGAAATCGCAATTTAACGTCGTAGAAAAACACTTCTCTGTGTTGCTTGTTAATGTGGTGTGTGATAATTGTTTTCGGGATAACTAAGCCCTCTCTGCGCGGGGGGCTGATGGGCATTAGTCATTAGCTCCGTGGAGAGGTTTGAACCTCACTTCCCAAAAATTCTTCCTCTCTCATTCTCTTGGTTACAGCAGTTGGTTTCTAGATATTTGAGCAAGATGATGATGTTCGAGAAGCCTTAACATCTATCTATATATCTATATATCATATATATACATATATATATATACATATATATGTATATATATATTATATATTCATTCTAAGATATTGATATGCATGGAGGCGACAGCAGCGTGTAGCAAAGAGGCGGCGTATAATAATTCAAACAACAAAGGGGAAATGCTGTCCCCTCAATGCTAATGTAAACCCTGGTTGGATAAGGATTCACAATTGGATATGAAGATGAAATCTGATGCGTAGCTTCAGTGTTAAAACTGATAAAATAATTGCTGTCTGTGGTTCTGGGCTGTGGCAATCATTTAGAAAAATAATAGCTCGCAGCAACGTATGGAAAAAAAGAACTGTGAACTTAGTTCAAATATTTTGAAGTTTGATCTATGAACTGAACTAGTTCATTTTAAAATTTGTGAACTGAACTTTGAACTAGTTCATGGAGAAAGTGAACTTTCCCAACACTGGGTGGAACCTTCCTCCCCGGACTCGCCTCATGTCGTTGAGCTGCAAGGCAAAGAGAGGCCTGCACTTCCACTGTGCATGCGGTATTATATCTGAAGTGTGTTGTTTTTGTGCCCATTATGGGGGATAAATGGCCCCAGAAGAACTGTCTGGGAGGGTAGAAAGGAGTAGCAGCTACTCTGGAGAAGAGGAAGCAGAAGTGCTGCTGCTGCGTAACCAGCGAGGAGCACGAACGTCTTTATTCGCTTCCCTTCGGTTGGACAAGCTGTCGGGCATCTTCTCACACACGGCTGTTTGATGAAACATCGACTCACTGTCATTTGTGCCCACTGTGCTGTGGTTTGATTTAGCTGTTTTTAGGGGTCAGGATGAGAGCGGCCTTTTTAATAAATGTCGAATCATCGCTGTGTTCGGCTACAAAAGGATTCTTTGTTGATTCAATTATATTTTCATTTTTATTTTGGGACAAAATGTTTTCGTCCTACAACCGTGAAGTCTGAAATTTGGGCTTTATAGTCCATCCATTTGGCTCCAATTTAGGTAAAATGTGTTAATAGCATAGTATTAACAATCATAATGGTTTTAATGTGGATAAAAATGGACCTTTTCTAGCGCAACTGTGTGTCTAAATATATCACTTTACCCATTGTGTCCTTCAGAGGATGAAACATTTCAGAGACTTTAGTGCCAGTCTGACACTAGTCTATAAGACGAGCTGATTGGTTGTAAGGTAACACTTTGTCTTTAGCAGAAGGCGTGTTACAGGTCGAATGATGAATTTCCTTTCTCCATGTGAATAACTAATTATTAACTGTAAATGAAAATACTAGAATGAGCCGTTTCCGAGTCAGCAGATTTTCATTTTCATTTTTTCTCCATTTCTCAATGAAACTGTTCTTTCCAAGATCACAGTCAGTATTGTGCTCCTTTTAGATAGATATCATTTCTAGTCAGGACTTTGAGCACGGCTTTGCACCCGATCTGATTTCCTCCCATAAACAAGACTTTATGCTGAAACATGTTCTACGTCAACCATTTCCCTCTCCCGCTGACCTCCTCCTCCTCCTCCTCCTCCTCCCCCCCAGTTACTTCGAGCTGGAGAGCAGCGGCGTGAGGGAGGAGATCCGCTACCACTACCGCTTCAAAGGCAAGCCGCGCTCCGAGTCCTTCCCCTACCGCCTCGCCGACGGCCAGTGGCACAAGATCGCCCTCACCATCAGCGCCACGCACCTGCTGCTGCACGTCGACTGCAACAGGTAACACACACACACACACACACACCTGGCAATGTAGCAGAAGCAGAAAAGACCCCGAGGGGGCCGCGGGCCGAGCTCACGCTGTTTCCCCAATCAAGTGGAAGGTAACGATGACATAATCGCCCCCGGGTCGATCGGGCAGTTGAAGGGGCCTTTTTGAAGGGATCGCTCGGTCACTGCTGATCCATATAAAACCTGCACTTGAGCTGTGGCGATTGCTCTTGACCCCCCCCCCCCCCCGAGAGCCAGGGAGCCGTCGCTTGTTGTTGTCGGCGCGCGTGAAACCAGCAGAGTAGAGACAGAGATAGAGCTGTATTATTCATAGAGACGGGGGGGGGCGCATTGTGTCGTATTGATTCTTCCCAGACGCCCATTATTCCCATCAGGCTGCTGGTTTGTCGATTAATTACCGTTGCAGTGACTGCAGCAAAGATAAAAGAGAGCATCTGGGAGAGAAGATCAAGACGTAATTGTACTGAAATTAGAATCAAAAACTTTTGACTCGCTTACAGTGCTTGGGGGGGGGGGGGGGGCAGAGATAATTAAGACCTGGTTAGATGGGATGGGTTTTGGTCACATGAAATCAGGCTGATGGTAAACGGGAGATCATTTCAGGGGGCGGGAGCCGGAGTTTCAGATGAGGCGGAGAAAAGATGCATACGTTTGCATTGAAACTGCTTTTACAAACATTCTTACAACAGTAATTACATGAAATGGAACACCGTTTCCACGGCAACATACCGCCATGATTGTGTCGTCCTGGAGGCCCTGGTATTTGTTTTTCCCGCGCCCCCCCAGAAGGGGTCCAGGGTCTACCGTCTCTCCATCATCTCCCTGTGAGCCAAACTGAAGTGGAGATGATTTTAGACCGCTATAAAACACATTATTATTGTTTTGTAAAGATGAATCTAAAGAAGATCTTCATGCAGAGCCACCCCCCGTGAAGCTGTTTTTAGTCCGAAGCTCAAAGCGCGTCGGGTAAACGAACACGTCACCGTGGTTACCGGGCGCCTCCCGCGGCGGATGCAAAAAAAGCTCCACCGGCTCATCTGCAGCAGCTCTCAGCTCTAATCACATGTTCCCCCCCCCCCCCCCCCCCTCCCGGTGCGTGTCACCTTGACCTGCAGCAGCGCCAGCCTGACACGCCTGCCTTCAAAGTAGCAATCACGGCTCATGATACCCGCCACCCGGGGAAACCACACGGCACTCTAAGGCGGCCGCGACCCCTCCTGCTCCCGGGCGTTATCTCCCAACCCGCGGCGAGGCTCTCCAGTGGGGGGGGGGGGAAACTGTTGTGTTTGTTCGAGCAAAAAACTCATTTAAATTCTAGCCGCAGCAGTGAGTCAGGGTCTGGTATTTTGAGAAGGAGGAAGAAGAAGAAGATGAAAGGGGAGAAAGACAATGACAGAGGGGAGACAAATCAGAAGCACAATGGAGCTGTCTGGACCGTAGTCATCGTTAAACCTCTAATCCACGCAGCACAATAACAAGTCACCCTCTGACAGCTTTATCTTTATTTGAGTGCAAAGGCTTACAAAGGGATATGATTCAAAACACTGCCGAATGTATTTTTTTTTTTTTCCTTTTTGTTGTGCAATTATGAAACTCACCAGACAACAGCTACCATGGCAACGCCGTTTGACCTTTCATAGACGGAGAATTAGCATTAGAGCCGCGCGGCGCTGCTAACACCGCGTTGCTTTCATGCACCCGGGGCTCAACTTCTGGGGAAAAAAAAATCACTCGCTCGCAAAGTCACCAGAGGAAGTTTGACTGGGACCCGTGTGGAAAGTTTGATTTGTTTTCACTCACAGGGAGAAAGAATTTTGTCCGAATGACGATAATAATCATGATATTAATATTGGCATCAAAAACTCTGGACCTGCAGAGCAACAGAAGACGGAAGAAAAACATTGTTTTCATCATTTGATCGTTCACTACAAGGGCAGCGATCTCTGCAACCTCTCGACTCAGTGTTTGTTGTTTACAGGAACCACCCCCCAAGCATTAAAGCAAACTATATCTACTCTCATATTGACTTTTCAAGTATAACAGAAGAAAATGTGTGTGTTTTTCATCATTAGTTCTCAAGCGATAAATCCTGAAAAAACAACACAATGAGCGGAATTTGTCCAGAATTAGCAATTAGATTTAGGATCCTGATGATTATAGAAGGATTAGTTACAAAGGCAGCTGCATGTTTTCCCTACTTTAATGTCTCTCCAACAAATTTAGACAACATCAGTCTACTTTTTTCCCTTCGATGATCTCCTACCAGGTAAATTCGGCTTCATTGACAACTGTAGGACGAAGCTTAAAAAAAAAAAAGTCTTTATCCCACCCGTTCATCGCGCTCCTCTTTCTCAAAGAAAATTGATGGCTCCATTATCGTTTACATTTGCAGCAGTTCAATTTTTGCACTAAACAGCACTTCATTGATTTCAAGGCTCATTAAATAGCTGTAGCTGTGGAAGGTGCAGCGCACCCTCACGTCTCCGTGTGGACTTTCAGCGCCTTCCTTCGGCCTTGGCAGCTCTTGCTTTATTTCAATGCTCACGTCACACTGAATCTGTGAAATAAATAAAAAAATAAATGCCGCAGGCTACATGCTCGAGTCAGAGTTGGGGAGTGGGTTTAGGGGTAAACAGGCGTCCTTCCTCAATGGCATGAAAACAGAACGCAGTGAGCAATCCCGACCCGACTACTCAAGGTCGATGCCAAAACGATCATCTCCACCTCCCCGCGAAAATGCAGTGGGAGTCATCATTAACGCTTTTTTTGGAGACCAATCAATCAAATGCTCAGTTTGTATTTTACACCACGCGGCCTTCGAGGAAACCGAATTGCTCGTCTCTTCACTATTCTTTACTGCCCATGTATTAAATCCAATTGATCTTTGGGAAGTTTTTTTTCTATATTCTTCATAAAGTGAGAATGTTTTTGTCATCAAATATATGTGGCAAAGAGTGATAAACGGATTTTTCTAAGCAATTTGACACACTAATTGAAATAGTCAAAAGTTTTTTCTTTCTTCCCCATTTTGATAAATCGTTAAAGGAAGCATTTCCATTTTTCCCCCTTGAAGCTACAAACAGGAATTGGCAACGTTATCCTCTCTTTGGCTGATGTGATCCATTTCTCACAAGAAAGCAAGTGGCCCGGCTTTCTGCAGGGCATCGGTTTAGAAGTTATCTGCCACTGGGTCTGACAGCACCACGCGAGTCTCTGAGTGAAGGACTCTCACCGCTCTCCTCCTCCTCCCGGGATCCATCGCAGGGACACGCCAGAGGCGAAGCCGTGTGGGACAAATGGACGCGGTTACTTTGTACAGAGGAAAGGCCGGTCGCAGTGTAGCAAAGGGACAATAAACCCAACAAGCAGCGTATTGATCCTGTTTAAAGATACATATCTGTTATGTGGTTGGTTTGCTCTCTCTGACTTTTCAGAGACATGTTGATTACTAAGTAAAATAAATAGTAATCAATAGATTTCATGAAAGCAAATGTTCTTTTGTATTGTGAAATAGCAAAGACAAACTGGGGGAAGGATATTTGCTTTTATTCGTTAGCAACAATCAACAATAAAAAAGTTCTACACTTTTAGCATAGAATTGACTCAATGCAACTACAACTACTGTCACCTGATTCATTTACTCTTGGATACCTCATTTGAATTTAGTTTAATTCTTTAACTTTTATGTATGTCTTTGATTGCTTTAACATCCACATTTGGCCCCTTAAGGTTCGGTTAAGGTTTAATGAAAATAATAGTGAAATCAGTTCTGCTCACATGCTGCTACCTGGAGGTCAAGGGTCAGAGGTGTAACGTCTAAATGTTTTAGATCCCATCGTCCTGTCAGGTGACAAGGGTGCAGGTTGAAGGGAGGCAGGACTCAAGCGCAGGATCTTCCAAAACAAGTGCTCTTTATTCTAGAAAACCAAAACCGAGGAAAAACGTGCACCAACGAGAACTTGACATCAGACAATGACGCGACAAGGGACAACAGGCACACGGGGCTTAAATACACAAGGGAGGTGCAGGTGATTGGACACAGGTGGAAACACTCAGGCAATCACAGGACAAGGCAGGAAGTGAAGTTAACCCAAGACCACAAGGAACATGAAACTTCAGACTAAAACAGGAAGAGAGACCAAACCGTGACACGTCCTTCCTCTCAGTTTTAGAAAATCTCCCGATTCTCCTTGCAGAGATGTTCGAGATGAGGTCAAAGCGTGTTGCCATCTCGTCCTTTAAGTCACAGAAGTCACCAAAGCCTCCGCTGCGTCCTGTTAACGACTAAGTGAAAGCCTCCGGTGCCCCGATCCGCCGCTACATGCTTTTGCACTTTGTGTGCTGTGTTAAGTGGATCTTGTGGATCTTGTGGAAACCTGTAGCTTTCTCTAAAGGACAGCCTCACGAGGCTGTGTTTATCACACTGCCATCAAATCAAATGTCTGCACTGGGCGTTGTCACCGAAAATGTTCACAAAAGGGACAAAATGAAGCCAAAACCAGAGACTGTAAAACCTGGATCCAAACCAACAAAATAGTTGTGGATTAATTTATTCATAGTTTCAACTATTTTGTGAGTATTCTCTAACTCACTGACTGTGTATCTGACTCGAGATGAGGACCCTTAGGACAAACTGGAGATCTGCATTCTTCATAGTCACAGAGATTTAGTGGAGCTCCAACACTCGAATAAACCCAGCTCTTTCCTGGAAAGACACCCACAGAGGTGATGATTCAACACATTAGTTTATACATTCCATTGAGTGGAGCCCCCCCCCCCCCCTCCATCCTGACGACGTAACTCTCCTTCTGTCGTCCCACTGTTCTTCCTCTTGACCTTCACCAGCCTCCTCGATCTGGTGTGTTGATGCTAGACGAACTGGCTCAGTCTGGTCAGCTGACCCCGTCTCGCTGGCCCTCCCGTTCTCTCCTCCTGACGTCCACACACACACACACACACACACACACACACACACGAGGCCTTTGTCCCACAGCTGGTGTCTTCACACTATCTTGTCCCAAACCTTTTTGCCATCCACCGTGTCACGTTGACTCCTGTCTTCCCACATCCTGCCTAGATGGCGTCTCACTGTATCATCTATCCTGTTAGCTTCTCCCTTTCCTCTGTTGAACTGAAACCCATCTACATGGCTATATTAATATAGCTACACCCCTACTTAACAGATTTTTCTAAAACTGAATTTAACAGGAATATATGTTGGACAATAATGTTCCATTTTGTTGGATTACGCAAGTGATGCGGAGGCAGAGTGGAAGCCATCGATGTTTACTACGATCGCTTGCATACATATATTTACATACACTTCCCGTGATGCAATGCGGCCTCCCACTACAGGGGTTCGCGAGGGACATAATACATAACAAATAAGAAACATTTTCCCTCAACAAAAATCGACTTGCTTGAGAGTTGCCTCTTTTGGGGACTAGAACGATCTGTGTGCCACACACTGTCTGCTATTGGAGACCTTATGCAGTCGACTTGTATTGTGACACTTGACTTATCTCCACTCACTTGAGACTCGGCTCTTGACCCGTCTCCCCCCCCCCCTCAAAAAAAAGGAGAAAAAAGACCTCTGCCCACCTAATGCAGAAAGATGAAATCAATACAAACTGGAGCACGTTCATGTACACCCGTGTCCCGTTATTCAGTGGTGACCCGTAGAGGGAACGTTGCACTGATGAGTCCAGATGTTAGCGCTGCCTGACCGCAGTCCCTCAGCTTCTGCTCTTCTCGTCCTGGCCTCCCACAACACGGCTCATCCAATGATCATCCAAAAATACTCCCATTAGTCGATAGAATTAAAATCAAATTATTCAAAAGTAACTCGCCGCACATTTAGAAATACATTCATTGCGATTAATCACAATTATAAGCGGCCCTTTTGTTTTCTGGGGTCTTTGTTTGTTTTCTTCCGACACACTGGAAGACACAAAGTTGCGTTAACTGCGTTTAATTGTTTTACTGCATTAATCACGGTCACATTAATCTTATAGATTAACGCGTTAATGTTGACAGCCCTAATAATTACGTTTGTTCCTTATTGATAAATGCGTTTTGCCTCATCAGCTCTGCTGCGATTATTCTTGTGTACAAAGTTTTTATTCTTTCTAATTAATTACATCACTGTTGATATGAACAAATGTATCTGGATCATACGTCTCGCACAGCCATCTTCCCTGTTTCTGGTCCTTAACATTATTAAATCAGGAGTCCATGGGATGGTGGAGAAACACCTTGAAAAAAGGTCGCCAGCTGAAGGAGATGTTTTATGTGGGGACACATAATTGGCCTTAAATTTAATTGATCCATCTTGCCGTGAGGTGACAGCGGTATTAATTAAGTCGGGTGAGGAAGGAACATTAAGCTTGAAAGCTCTTTAAAGTCAACCAACTACGTAATGTAATTACTATATTAGATATATTAGGAATTTTAATTATTAACTAAAGCCAAAAATATCACCCAGCCAGTGAGCCACACAGGACTCTGGTGAGTTCCTCATGGGGAGCGCTACTTGTCTCTGAGAACTTCCAGAATGACAAACTCCATTCTTGGTACATTTACTTCTCCACCTTGAATCCATAAATCCACCTTTTAGGATTAGTTTTTTTTTTTTGCTTGAGTTGTGTGGACCTGAAAAGATGAATTTTCTTCTTTGCTTCCACGGCATTTTGATTAAGCAAACATTAAGCAATATGTATGGAATACAAAATGTCATTGCATTCCGATGTGTGGAGCGGCAGAAACGTGACTTTCTCAGCCCTGTACCCCCACCTACTATTTTCCAATGCGTTTCATTGGAACCACCTGATAAAGTCCTTTGTCTTCAACGTGCACACACACGCACACACACGCACACACACACACACACACACAACACACACACACACACACACGCGCGCGCACACATGGGATTTCACCCACAGTGCTGCCACGTTCCACCCCGGACAAGGTCGCACGCTGGCGTACCTGTAGTATGTCATTTCAATCTCCAAATGTTCCTAATTGAATTAGTGGCAGAGGCCCAGAACACCTCGTCCACCACCCCGAGTCAGCTCTTTGTCTCGGACCTGAATAGCTAATCGCACTAATGACATTGGCTCCGCCTGTCACCTGCCCCCACGTGAAGGTCATTCCACGCGCAGGCCCGGCTGGCGTTTCCCCTCGAGGGGCTACTCGCCCTCGGCGCCTCCTCAGCCCCCCCCAGGTGTGATCTTGAGACGCACTCATGAAAGTCAACCTTCACGCAGGGTTAGGTTGAAAGTAACCGGTTCCCTATCGTTGCCTCGAAATGGGGCCGGAGACAAAAGCAACCCCCCCCCCGCGCAGCCGCCCTTATTCCCCCCCTTTCAGTTCTCTGCCTGCCAGGCTTCTCTCTCCCCCCCCCCAGAGGACTACCAGGAATATGTTTTTCACCGAGACCTCAAATCTGCAGCCCCGAGAGCACCCACAGTACAGAAATAGCTCCCGTCAGTGCCTCGGCATGGCAGTGGGTCTGGAATAGATGTATTTTGTCCTGGGGGGGGGGGTTAATGCTGGAGGAAAGGTTACAGGGTCATTACAATAAAATCCTCTTCCTGGGCTTTTTAAATGTGCTCAGCAAGCTGTGAAATGTGCTAATTAGAAGCTGCATGAAGGGCCACTGTCCTGACAGTCCATAAAACATACATGCAATGAAAAGGGCTCATCCTCTGGGGACATTGTAAATCTGTGAGACGTTTCTCGCTTTTTTTTCTAGTCCGGGTCGTCATGGAGACGGCGGCATCCAGTCGCTCGGCTCATCCACAGGTCATGCTTTTAGACGGATTAGTCCACAGCCACGTTACCTGTGACAGAAATATCCAGCAGGGATGATGCATTCATACAAAAAACGTATTACATGCAGTTACTGAACCACAGAAGGCATATGGGGGGGGGTTATTGTCTCTAACAAGCTAAGTGTTTGCTCAGGTCTACAGCTAAATGCTAAATGTTGCTATTAATCCGCCCCCCCCCCCCCCATCGCTGACCCGCTGTTTGGTTACAACTATTGCAAGTGAGCTCAATTCAAATTCAGTACACGAGAGGGTCTTGGTAATTCGACGCTGCCTGTTGCACGATGACTGATGGAGGCCAGCGGACACTTGATTCATTTCACCCGTAATCGAGGAGCAGATGCTCGGACAGCATGAGGACGCAGTGATAAAGGTGTGTTTCCGTGGCCCGCATTAAACAGATGCCCGATGTCTGATCTACATTATTCATCCGCTTTGGCCCATAAATCCATACAGGGATATCAAATGTACTTTCTCTGCATCAACGAGAGGCTTTTGCGGCTGAAAGATGGAGCACTTATGGGTTTCTTTAGGAATTAACTGCCACAAGTCATCCTTTTTTTGTTATTCTTATTTTCTTTTGAGCCTCAACATTTTTACAAATCACATTTCATTCGGTCTGTGTTACAGTTGTTGCATTAAAAACCTCTTTTAAACATTTCATCTCTTGCCTCTTTCGCCGTTTCTCTTTCTCTGTCTCACGGTGGTTGCGTTGACTAATGTCCCGATTAAGTTCCAAACTGCTGACTATTAGTGTTGATTGTAAAATGTTGTGAAATGGACACAAACGGGGAGTCAAGTTTTCCTGAACGCCTTCTGTGTGAAGATGTTATTCCGGATCTTTTACCTTTCTTGGTTCGCTGGGAGCAGCTCACATTGCGGGTGGATTACTGAACAATGAGGGAAAACGTGCACACACAAACAATAACTCAGAAAAGACAACATAACAACACCTGCAAAGAGACACAAAATGATCGCAAACGAGTGCAGAAAAGGTCAAAGAAGCCCTCGAGCACTGCTGAAATGTTACCATGTTTATTCAATTATTCAATTTCATTCTCCCTGTTTCTGACTTGGATTGTGTTTCCCTTTTCATTCATGCTGCACTTTATGAATTATTCTCTCCCCTTGTGCTCATTTTTTTTTTTTTTTTTACAGTTGTACAACGCTGTTAATGCCAGGTAGTGGACTGATGACTCAATGAGACATGCACTCATCTGAAATACATTAGCCCCCCCCCCCCCCCCCCCCCACTTTAAAGCCCCTGCATTATGAAGATCAACATTATGTATTCTAAATGATGTCTCGTGCGTGCTGACGTCTCACAGTGGAAACGCTGCCGGTTTAATAACACACTTGGCTAATGAAGGAGGGGAGCCATCGGGGGCCCCGCCGCCGCCTCAAAGATCTCCTAATGATGAGGCTCCCACTGCTTCTGTGTCCAGCAGCCATGAAATGACATCCTGCTTGGCTCATTAGTGAGGCCAGCGAGGTGGAGGGAACGTTCCTTTTCACTTCTCTCACCTGCCGCAGCAGCTCCCACGGCCCGGTCGACAACTATCATAAAGACGAGAACAGGGCGGTTGCACTTGAGTGGAACGCTGAAGCAGCTAAACCCACTGCACTTTTGTGTCCTTTTTTCCTACTCGATGGACGACGCTTCATAGCGGGGCGGGGCTTTTCGCGGCAGAAAAAGCGCCCGCGTCCCCTTTCATGTGTTTCATTTCAGACGATGGCGGTATGCGTGGGGGCGGGTTTGAGTCACGGCGGGAAGGAATAGAAACGCTGGGACCAACGGAGCAGTTCAGGTGCGGGCGTTTTGTTAATTTCCTGTGAAGTGTTCAGCGTTGTTCAGGCGAGCGGCGAGCGGCCATCATTTCATCAGAGAGGAGCGCGCCGCACGCGCCGTGATAAATAGGGTCGAGATCAGGTTAATAATGCCGCATTATGCTCCATGTCACCCCCCCCCCCCCCCCGACACCTTCAACTCTGTCCTTGGCGAGCGTTTGGCCCGAGCGGCGGTCGGTGTTCTCTGACCAGAGGGGGTCTTTTGTCACATGTGCACAATGAAAATGTCTCTTATCTCTGGCGGAAATAACCGCGTCGGTGGCTGCGGTTCCCGGTTTCAGCAGCTCATTCAGGTCCCTCCGTGTAATTAGTCTTCCTGCCTCAGCCGGGCCTAATGAAGGGACATTTTAAATGTCAATGGAAGTGGTGGAGCCTTTCTTACCCCAATTTATTCTCTGTAAGTGCTCCAGATGTGAGTTAATCAGCGCACACACACACACACACACACACACACACACACACACACACACACAAGGACCTGACCGTCCGACTCGGCTGCCGCCACAGCGCTGATGGGACTGTTGATTCCCATTATTTTCCGTCAGGTTGCCCTTTCACCCGACATCGATTTTAAAGGGAGAAGTGGTAATTACTATTTGAATGAATCTGGCGCCTGTTAGCTTGGAAATGTTTCCACGGACAGTATGTTCTGATTTTAGTTTGATTCCTTTTGGCGCTGTTGATAGAACGAACGAGATGGGGAGACAGATTGTGGGATGGAACTCTGCGACTAGATGGCGTGTCTGGACTGGCTGATTATGAACTACCAATTCACCTAAATGGACCCTCGATTTGCTGGAAATTGGCCAATTCCATGTGCAGCCCATTGATTTTTTTTCCCCTATCAATCGGCACTACAGATACCCTGTGGTTGTGAGCCTTGTACAAAAGTACAATACACCTGGCTGCAGGATGACCTGCCACAAAGAGCCCCAGCGGTGTCAAAGTGGGGGGGGGGGGGGGGGGGGGGGGGGGGGGCGGGGCAATGACGTTAAGTTCCTGCTCTGCCTTAGCGAGTCGGTAAGAGAAGCTGCTGCCTGAGCCTCCGTCGTCCTGCCGCTCAAGTGTTTGACTTTGGTTTCAGGCTGCTCACTGCAGCCTCGTGTCAGGACACACACACACACACATTCACAAGCTTCTACTACACAACTTCCTTTTATCTGCAGCTACTCTAGTTGTGTCTTATCAGTAAAGGACCTGAAGTTATTACAGGTGTCTGAGTTGGAGAGGAAGCAGGATACAGTTCTTTGGGGAATTGGGTGACGAAAGCCACATCCTCATCTACATGATGTTGGTAGAACCGGTCCTATCCCCTTCACCAAGCTGGGGGTAAAGGAATTTGGGTCATTTTATCCATTAAACATGATAAATCTGCCATCTTATTAGGATGTGCTCTAGTTTCAGGCAATAGTTTCCTCGCCTTTTTCCGTGGAGGTGCTCTAGTTATTCTCCATTAGTTTGACTTTTGGGGGCTTGTTTTGCATCCCGAGGTGCCAAGTGGTTTTGAAACACACATATTTTGGTTTCAATATTGCCCACATTCCATCCAGAAGGGGTTGCATTTCGACTGAGAGGAGACTAAAACCAGATTAAACAACAACTGAGAACCGACTTAAATGGGCGTCCCTCCGTCTCGCAGCACGGAGACGGAGGGACCACTGTGGTTGGCAGAGCTGGAACGGTTCCATTCCTCTGTAGCATGAGACAGACTGACAGATGCCCTTTTGGAAGTAGATGCCGCAGAGGCGCAGTGACAGCTGTCTGAATATACAGCAGTGCTGCCACTGAAGTCAGGCTAAGAAAGAACTCCGGCACAGCACTATCCCCTCAACCAAATATATCCTCCTCATGTTATATAAGGTGACTTCATTTTCATTTGGATATTTTGTTTGGTTATTCACATAGCCTCTGCATCTGTGTAGATCCGATGTAATCTCGTGGTAAAGCTTCATTGATATTTTTGCCGTTTGCATCAGCCTATTTTTGCAAGAACGGGCCCTAATTATATCCTGGAGCTTGAAATGCATGAACTTTTGCTCGGCGTTACATTAGAACGTCAAGAGCGAGCATCCAGCTGTAAATTGGTCTTTGGATCAACCTCCCCAAACGTTTTGAATCTGACAGAAACCTGGCTGTTAAATATAGGCTCCATTGTTATTTTTTGATTCAAACATCTCTGTAACGACAGCGAGGACTTAATGAGCTGAGGGTGAAGATTTTCACAGTTTTAAACCACTTATCGTCTGTATTAAACCTACATTTTTCATGCAGATTAAATGCCCCATTCGAATAAATATTTAACCTCAAAGCACCTTTAAAGGTCCGGGGTGAGGAAAATAAAAAAGACCGAGTGCACTGTGTTTGTCACATGACGAATGCAACTAAAAAGAAATGCAAAAGACTTCCTCATTTTGCGCTGTTTCTCAGAGCTCATGATATTTCAACCAGTCCTCATTGTCACGTGCAGACCTTTTGCTTCGGTTTTTAAAGAAAAACAATGAAAGGCCTCTGGTCGAAGTAAACCGGCTATTGGAGTTGTGAATTTGAACAAAAGCCCTTTATGTTGGTGTGCATGCACAAGAAAAGCTTATTTAGGAATCACATGCTAACATTTGTAATGACATAAGGACAGAGAAATAGTCATACAAAAGGCATATTTCACCTGAAAATCTTGACAACGATCAAAACCCAGAATTGCACTTCCTGGGACTGGCTCTGAGGGTGTGATGTGATCTGATGACTCTATACTGCAGAGAGGTGTCGCCGAGGCAGGTGGTCATGCACCGGCATCCCCGCCAACTAAATGTGAAGGTGGATGGAAGCTGTGGATGGAGCTTTTTTTTTCGGGTCACGCAGCCTAGTTACAGGTTTCTCTTGACTTTATTTATCTACTTTAATTGTAGCTGTATGTGGGTAGGCACATATTTATTGCAGCATAGCAAAAGCAAACACAGTTTGCAATAATTAGGAAAAGTGCTGACCAGCGGCTTGCTCTGTGCAGAGGGCGAAGATTCACATTTAAATGAGCCGAAATGTATAATATCCAATCTCAGTAAACCGGCTGTAGCTGAGCATCGGACCAATTATTATGACCACATAATAATTAGTAAAGCAAAAATCTGTGTTCACAAAGGAAAGAATGTATCATGTTCGTTATAATGCATTCTGTTAACGCTTTATCCACTTTATTTCCGTCCACATTTGAACTAGTTGGCCAAGACCACCAGCCATTTTGTGATGGGACCCGCTGATCAGCACCATGGACAGCAGCCGAATCCCAACAACAGTTCAAAGTTAGACATTCAGAGCCCATGAAACGTTTTCTCATTTTGTTGTAGAAAATATTACGGTAACCGTCAGACCATTAACATGCGTGTATAGACGCGACCAAAATGCATTGTGGGTACTTTGTCATCGGGTGACATTCTGAAACCGGTTTTCTTCCGATCGTTTTATTTTCAGTTCACATAGATGTGCCACCCTTTAAAAAGACTGCCAGCCAGACACAAAGATAAAAAATAAACAAAAGCAAGACGTATTCAGCACAAACATACATCATCATCCTTCACCTTGACCCTTCAGAAAACAAACTCAAATACCGCAGCTTTACCCGTGCTGATGGGCATCAAACGTTCACACTCTCTGTACCGTACAAACAAACATGGCCTACGTGTGTTGACGTCACAAGGAGCCCCGAACAAGCTGCTGTTTTGTACGCGTTGTTGTGCAGGCAGGCTAACAAACGCCACACCATGAGCAGCAGCGGATAGCCGCTTCTGACCTTTCACAATAAAAGCTCTTCGTTCAGTGCTATATCGCATAGCCAATATGTTTTCAATCGGAGTTAAATGTATTCCAGTGGGTTTAATTTAAATTAAGCGCCACGGAACCCAATCCCAGTAACACCAACCTCAACATTTGACACCATGAAGGGCTTTCTTTTTTTTTTTTTTTTTAAACCACCAATAATCTCCATCCCGCCTTCCATGACGTCACAAAAGCTCAGCCTCTGCTTTTGGGACAGGGTAATAAATGATCCAAAAGGGGACATTGTTTTCAGAATTCTGTCTTCCTCTCTCTGGTATTGGACGGACGGAGACGTGACAGGACACGTCTCAAGCTCAACGAGTGGAAAATTGTGGCCGACAGATATTGGCAGAGCAAATAATGGAGGCAGTGATTGAGATTATTTTCTTGAAGGGTCGCCGTGAAGGCTGCCAAAGAGCTAGAAGTTGCGTCTCTCTTTCCAAGACCGAAGCTGTCGGTTTTCGAAACGTTCTGACTCGTAATCCTTAAGTTAGATGGACGTGGCTTTTGATGGCATTAGTGGCTTTCTTCACCGTTTTCTTTAAGTCGTTTTAATATATTTTCTCTTCTCGCTGGCTTAAAGACAAACTTGGGAAAATGGACAGCCAGTAGAGCTTAAAACCCTGACAGCCCACCATTCAATGTAGTCTGTTCAATCCAGTCAGTAAATGAGGTACTGTGGCAGCTTATTGAAGTGGACTGTCAACACAAATATGTGTTGTGTAGTAAGATGTGTAAGAACGTCTCAACTATGAGGTGCTTTCACCGCTCCATCCCTCCGTAATGAAGCAGTTTCCACATCTCGAGGCTCTCTTTTTCTTTTTCGCCGCCGCCTCGATTCACACAAATGATGCACCTGCCTTTCGTCTTTCTTCTGTACCGAGATGCGGGTCTCTCTCTTCTCGCTCAGAGGAGCAGTGTAAAAGTGGAGCGGCGCTGTCCCATTTTACTGGTTAGGGATGAAGTAATGAGCCTGGTTAATGTGCCTCCACCGTACCCTCTCGTATTCCCCCCCTGCAAGACTCTCCATGTCCAACAAGCTTTTACTGATGTTCCTCCTGCTGTGCGGGAGATGGCTGCCGAGGGATTTGGCAAAGCCGAGTGCCGCTGTTAATCCCACTTTAAAGTTATAATCCTCAAGATTTCGGGTTGACTTGGTAAGGCCTTTGGTTACAGGTAGACCGCAGATGTAGTTTAATATGACAGCTGCTGGAAATCTGGGGGCGACTCTGCCTGTTTAAATATGTTGTGTTAATTAGGCATTGTGCCATAACTCATTGCATCAGATCATCGTACAATGATGGACTCTTGCCGAGGATCTTTGATGCCATTTGTTGGGGTGCAAAGGCCTTTTCGGTTTCGCGGCGGCACTAATCCGGGCGAAGCTTCCAAAATAAGATCCAAATGAATGCTTTTAATGTGAACGCGCAGCAGTGGGACATGTTTAGTTTGCACAAGTGGTAAGATAATACAACTCCCAACACGGCGGCGTGGGAGAGTGAAAAGTTAACAGTCCGGCTGATTAAATGACGGCTGAATGCAGGCGGGCGCATCCCTGAGAATGCAATGTGTGCTGTGCTCTTGTGTTGTAAACTGTAGCTGCTGCTCCAACCGAATCCTGCACCTCGGCAATGGAGGAGCTCTGTTAATCGTTGCGTACGACGTGTTGACTGGTGAATGTCCTCAGTAATTAGTCGGTGTCACTCCCCCCCCCCCCCCCCCCCCCCGCCCCGATGTTCCCCGTGTGAAACTCCCACACAGGTCCTCCTCACCGCTGCTGACAAGTGGGGGGAAGGTGAGGGAAGCAAAGACAGCGAGGTAAGGGGGGGGGGTTAGACAAAATAGAGTATAATCACATGACCTCTGCATAGTCTACCGCAGTGACAGCTAGCACCGCAGGTGGGGAGTCAGACAGCCACAGCGGGAGCAGCGTGCTGCACTGCAGCACGGAACGAACACATGGCGACATTTTAAGAAGGAAGAAAACGCTGCCATTTAGATCACGTAGATTGTAGCAATAAAAGAACGTTGTTTTGAACGCCCGTGCGTCTTAATGACAGATCTGTGGTTAGTTATGAGTGGCTGAGGCCTTGTTCATTTCTTCTCTAATAAACTTATAAATAGACTCCCTGAGACGATGAATGCTGCTGCGGTTTTGTACTCGATTCATTCTGCGACTGCAGGAAAGTTTCTTTTTTTAATATTATTAAAGGTAGAAGCTCAGTGCATATTGATTGTATCTCAGGTCTCCAATTGCCATTTGTGAAACTGTTAAATAAAACTGCATGCCAGGAGCCCTTTCTATGCCATTCCCCTTTAGAGCTTTCATATTAGTTATTCTTGACATGTACACAAAGTCGGATTATTTCCAAACCCTGCAGGTTGACCAGAAACTCCTCAAGGTGTCCCAGGTGTGGCTTCGCTGTGGCCTTTGACCTGTGGCCTTGGCCGGAGAAGAGCTCCTTTCACTAGCTGAAATGTAGCTCATGCAGCACAAGGGCTGTCAAGGTCTCCCAATGGAGTCCATTTTCTTGCCAAGTGTCCAACGTAAAGCAGTCGTTATAGTCATAATTCAATAAATGTCTCTCCTCCAGTTTGAGCTGCACAACGTTTTATGGCGATTGGGGGGGATTTCCCCCTGCTGCTTGACCATGAAGCCACCTGAGAAATCAGCCTGCTCCTCCAGTAGCTCTAATGCCGCGAGACGCAGGAGGACGACTCGTCTCCGACCTTCTGCCGCCGACGCGAGGGGTGGGAGGAGAAACCCCCCCCGCCATCCTCACAGAGCTCACAGCACCAGTCGGGCCCACCACATTGGGGAAAATAATCGAATTCTCCCGAATAACGCAGAGGCCAAAAGCCTGTTTTGTGTCCTTCTGGAGTCGGGGGGGCGCGCTAATCCAGCTCGCTTCCCGGCTCCAGAGAGGGCCGCGGGGCGAGTCCGCCTGTCACGCTCGAGGGGAGCAGGCCGAGGGAGGGAGGGGGAGGGCGGGCTGGATCAGTGGTACCGCCGGACCGAGACGCACTGAGCGAGAGAAGCGCCGTCCTAACCCGAGCGCTCCCTTCTGATTTGTCGTTGGCAGGATTTACGAGCGGGTTATAGACCCCCCCCAGATGGAGCTCACGGCGGGCAGCGGCGTGTGGCTGGGCCAGCACGGCCACAAGCACGGGCTGTTCAAGGTAAGACTGACACACACACACAGTAGTGGGGGCAGGGGGGGCCCAGCAAACGGGGGTGGCGCCGATTAAAAGATAAAACAGATGATAAACATTATGAAGTGTGAAGAAGAAACATTTTTTATGTCAATGTATCGTTTTTTTGTTTCTACCCTTTGGATTTAATCCAAGTTGAAAACACACTCTATATGTATATATATATATGTATGGATGATTTTTTTTTTTTTATTCATCTAATTACCGGCAATTTTGATGTTATGGAGGTTATTTGGATGGTTGGAAGTTGGGGGGGGTCACACCGAGCTTTGCAACCACCTTGAGAGTAAATGACACCTTTTATCTCGTAAACAGAAGCAAAAATAACAAGTCGTGGCTTGATGAGTTGTGTGCCGCGACTATTTTCGGTCATATTGTGCAGCGACCTGAGGATCACACACACACAAAGAGAAAACCGATATGGACAGAGACAAAACCTTGTTAAACCTCCTCCTCTATTCCCATGAGTCCTTCCCACCTGCTTCCCGTCTACCTGCTGAAGACGAGGCGATAAGTGGAGACTCCTTCGCCGTGACAAAAGCCCGAGAAGAGTGCGCGGCGCGTTGGATAATGAGATGAAAGAATAAAGAGGCGAAAGAAGTACCACTGCAGATGGAGATAGGAGCTGTAATCCATCCCATTCAGGCCTCGGGAGTGCGGGTAATGCTACAATGCGCTAACTAGGCCTTTAAATAAAACACATTGAGCCTTCGCAGTGGCTTGAGACGCCCCTCGCCCTCGTCCCGGGAGCCTCTCTCCGCCTTGAGGAGCCGCCGTAATGAATTATCACCATTCTAGGATCCATTGTGCCGAGGACGCGGACTCCTCGGGGGGGTTAGGGGGGGGTTGCCTGAGCTTTTGTTTCCTGCGCCGTGGGATGGTAATGAATCTACTGCGGACAATGAAGGAAGAGCTCCGATGCGTTACGTAAGGCGGCGTGATGAACGGCGAGCCCGACGTGCACGTGAGCCACTTCGCGGCTCGGATCTCTTGCTCAATCTGCCTCTCTGCGGACGACCCTTTTTGTTTCCCCCCGACCGTCTGAATCCGTTGTAATTTAGTTTCCACTTCAGAGTGGTTCCATCCTCCACATCTCCTCCAAACCTTCATCAGCAGCGATACTCTGCAGTGGGGATAATAACCTCATTTCTAAAAGCAGAAGTAGGGAGAACGCCGTCTGAACGGGGGAAAAAAAGGAGACATCTGCATATTAAAGCATTCATTTCAAATGATGTGTTGATGTGTGAGAGGCTTTTTTATAGTGGTACTCAGCTATGATTTAATACATCAACCAGACGGAGAAGGGCTGTTAGCTCTTAGTCGTATTAAATATATGTTTGTTGTTTGAATCTGGATTTATCAATTAAATACGACTAAATGATTCTTTGGTTCCTTCAGAACAACGTCGGCCATCATTAGCTGGTTGATTGTAGTCTGAATTGATCTCATTGCTTTAAGTCTCTATCCTTGTTCACTTAGGGAGTATTGTGTAGTAGTGCATTTTCTACCCAACAGGCACAGCAATATGTCCACTGGAGTAAGAGTGTGTAGCTTGTGGGTGCGTTTGTGTATTTGGACACTGTGGTGAGTGGGTGAGAACTGACTTGGACTTTTGTAGAAGTCCGACGTCTGCTCGGCTTCAGCGCCGAAGAAAACATACAAAATATGCTAAATAAAGCCCACTAAAATATTGATGCAAAGGAAAACGTCAAAGTCCTGCATCCCCTGCACAGAACTGGCAGCTGTTGAGACAAAAATAATGGGAGAAAAGTTTCCATACGCCGCTTGGCAATTGATTTTTTCTTTTCTTTAGCCTGTTTTAATTTGAACTCATAAAGAATGTACCGAAGGTTCCAACTTCATCCAACTTGGAAAAAAGCTCAACGGCTCATAATGTGCATTATTGATCAGGAAATGTATTTGTTTTCTTTTACTTTGTGCCGACTAACCAATAACAGCTTTAAAAATCAGTGGTCCATTGAAGCCAATACAGTCTGCGTGTTGACTTTTTTTTGTCACCATATTGTGACAATTCCTCCCCAACCAAGTTCCAAGTACGTCGCACGCTGCACGGAATGGCTGTGGATTGCGTGGTAATGGCTCGTCTCCCTCAAATGGCCCACGGAGATGTGAAAAAAGTCAATATTTGATCCCGGTCATCGGAGTGAGAGCGTTGCTGCCGCTGGCTTCTGCTCCCGGGGGAGGAAGCGCAGGTGGAGGTTCAGTCCTCAGATCCGGCTGCACCAGGGAAAGGTCACGTTGTGCATGATCAAATTCCAGAAAATACATAAAGCTTTATGCGAGATAATGAACTTTTGTCAATGTTGCCTGAAGGCAAAGCAAAGCAAACCAAATAAACCGACCAAATAAGCCCGGCCCATTATTAGTGTAATCGACAAGCTGAGAGGGAACTATGACTGAGATTCACACTTGTGTGAGGAGCCTATTTGGATGGATTCATCCCCTCGTCCCACCTCAAGTCTTTATTTCAGAATGAAAACACATATGTCCACACATCCATTTGGAATTGAACTTGAACTATCTTGACACACACACACACACACATCAGGTGAACAGCGTGGGGGCCCCTCAACAGGCTGCTGCGTGTCTGAGTGAAGGAAACTCACACCTTGGACGGACAATAAAAAAAAAAGCAAGAGACAGTTGAGACCATTTCATAACCAGTTAAAAGTTAAACTTTAAACAATACATCAATGAGCGAAAGATCATTAGCATTCTTCTGAAGTCGTTCTAATGAAAGTACATATATAATGTCGTTTAGCTCTTGTCTCTTTGGGGTGCGCAGCAGGCAGTGAGGACACACTGGATTCATCCTAATCAATGCGGCGAGGCTGAACTAACCAGCAAATCCCCGAGCTGAGGTAAAACGGGCCTTCATCATCTCTGCGGAGCTGCACAAGCGTCATCCCTTCTAGGGACTACCTTCGGATTAATTGTGGCCCATTCATCTCATTGTTGCTATAAAATTATTGATTAGTCCAGATTTAAAGCTGAAAGTCAGCACTTTTTTTCTCCTTCATCTCAAACCCAATGTACAAAGAAACATAACAATAGAACATGCGTCACTGTGCCGACTGTGCTGTGCAGGGCTGGACATTTATTCCGGAAAAAAAGTGCCGTGTGTGTGTGTGTGTGTGTGTGTGTGAGAGAGTGAGAGACAGAGGTCTTCAGATCGAAATAACCTACTGATCACTGCCGGGGTTGTGTGTGGAGCCCTGTGACAGGCATCTGTGTTCTACACCCTCATTTTCATTCTGAGTGACACTGGCAATCTCTTCTTCACCATCCAACCACTCTGTGTGTGTGTGTGTGTGTGTGTGTGTGTGTGCCTGTTTGTTCTCAATCTGTGCTCCAAGCCTGTTCTGTTCAAGCCCACCCCCACCACCCCCCCCCCATGCCTCTGTTTGAAATGGAGGCAGGTGTTGCTTGCATCCAGACCAGCCAGATGCACTGTAAATGGATTTTGTGCAGACGGAGGAGTTGGGGAGCTGTGCTTTTGGTGGTGAATTCTAATGTCCTCCCAGCAGGAGCCACTTTGAAGGACTGGTGAAATGATCTCGCCCCCCCCCCCCCCCCCCTCACCCTTTCTCCATGTTTTTTCTGAGATTGTTGTCTGTGGTCACGATGAAGGCCTCTATTTAGCAGCGCAGCACCGTGGAGGCTGTCACTCAGAGTGATTGATGAAGGAGGCGACTCGGCACGCTAAAGGCCAGTCTGTGTGCGCTATGCACATTTTCTCCAGTGCCAATTGCTTTTCATTTCCAACCTTTGCAGATTTTAAAGGATTTAATTGTTACTTGCGTTTATATGCTCTCCTAAAACAAAGCCCATGGTACCACATCCCACTTGGCGAAGCTTGCGTTTGAAACTTTAATATTTGGTCGCTGTATGCTGACTGCATTACAAGTGGTGTGCCCGAAGAAAAACAACCAGTCAGAGCCCAAGAGACTCTCGGAGCAGCTGTCAATCACCGCTTATTATGCTTTTCCAATTAGACAAATTGGAACACACCTTCCTGTGCCGTAGAACTAAAGATTTTGTGACCTGTTGTGCTCTGTTTACGTTACAAAACCCCTTTGAAAACATTTGAAGTGGGAAATACAGTCAAATATGGTTGACACCTTTTAGATCAGCACCGTGTGACATTTTCATTAGCAGTGTTTGTCAGCTCCACTGTAATTGGTTGTTTCCCTTACAGAGATTGAAGAATCTTTGAGATGGAAACCCAAAAGGAACCTGCTGCTGTCTCACACAATGCTGTCAAAATATAATGACAGTGTGAGCCAATATGATTTTCTTTGACATCCTGTGGTATGTAACTCTTCCCTCTCTCTGTCGTTTCAGGGCGTCATCCAAGACGTGAGGTTGATTTTTGCTCCGAACGGCTACATTTCACAGTGTCCTAACCTCAACCGCAGTGAGTACCCTGATTACACGGTAGTGCACAACACAACACCTCCCATTCCTGTGTGCTGTTATTAAATTGGACTGCAAAGAGCTGCTGCGTGTCAGCTGGTGGTGACCTCCTCCCCTTGCTGATCACAGACAAAGCCCCCCCCCCCCCACCCACCCCCTTTGTTTTATCATCCTCTATTCCAGTTATCTTTATTTGGCCGATTCCGCGAGGCCTCCCGTGTCCCTGCCTGTGTTTCTCCATCTGTTTACTGTCAAACAGATCGAGGGCCCCGCCGTCTCTGTTGCCAATCAATAAGGGCTGTGATCACACCGTGTCTCTTTATTATTGATTCCAACGCCAGCCACACGCCTAAGACAAAGGGTAAACCCGCGTTTGTGAGGGTTCCCTTTGGTCAGCTGGTGGCTGACGTGAGCCGTTTCCAGCTACGCGTAGCGAGGCCGGTACTGTACTTCATTTGCTTATCTCCTCTCTAAATGCTTCCCTCTTGCTCTTCCTCCTCTCTGTCATCCCTGTTTTGGTGCTTTTCCTTTCCCCCCCCCGGAGCCTGTCCGACCTGCAGCGATTTCCTGAGCCTGGTGCAAGGCATCATGGACCTGCAGGAGCTACTGGCCAAGATGACCCTGAAGGTAAGAACAAGGAATGACCACCAGCAGCAGCAGCTCCGCAGACTCGGCACAATCCATGAGACTTATCGTCACAAATGTTCACAGATAAGAAATAAAAATAAACTCCCTAATGAATGTATCTTGTTGAAAGATCCATTAACTTTCCAAATTGTAGCTGACAAGCAAATATATAAATAAAAGATAACGTCCTTCTCCGCCGTGGTTGCAGGCAACTGCATCCTTAAATTTAATTGATGTCTTCATTGTAGTGCATTGTTCTTTTTCCTCAGTACCTCATTTAATTTCAACAAAAGGGCGCCTAAGAAACATTATTGTTATCGTTGGAAAACAAAAGCAAAATGAACACTTTAACCAGTCAAAAAATGATTATCCTGTCTGTTGTTATTGTGAGCGCGAAAAAGGGGATAAAAAAGAACCCTGGAAAAGGAGAAAAAATATCGATGTGCACGTAAGAGGGAATCAACAAACAGACAATTACAGGGTCCCAGAAGTCTTCTTCTTATTTTTTTCACGTGGTTTTGTTTATGCGATCCCTCAGGATTAGAGTGGGGAAAACCGCTTCCACTCAGCATCGTAACACACGTCGAGATGAATGAATCGCAGCTCCTTGAGATTGACAGCTGAGGGGGGGAGCGGAGCTCGGAAACGGCTGTGGAGGCTCCGCCGCGCGCGCATCCGGCTTCGCGGCGCCAGTGACCTAAAACCATATTTTGTATTTTTTGCAATGGAGTCGCCTGCACCGTCTGTAGTTAAGCCCTCCGAGCGTGACGTGATGAAACGCACTCAAAGTTAGTTTCTTACGTTGGTACAGAACAGAAATGGTCATTAACTCGGTGCGTTGCAGGCAGCCACAAGCCGGTTGAAGCTGCTGCGTTCTGCAAGAGGACAGAGCTCCGTCCACCCAGAAGCTTTTCTCCTCATCACTCCGTCCCGGTCAGCAGCTTGAGTTTCCTCAGTTGCAATTGTTTAAAAAAGGCCTTGAGTGTTTTGCTGTTTGGAGGTTTGGGAGATTTGGGAGATTTCTGTGTAAGAAAGGAAAGAAGCATTGAGGGAAGGATGGGAGATTATACGCTTAATGAGCTTGTGTCGTTTGAAGTACAAACCTTGCTTGAGTTTGAAGGTCATTCGCTCTTCAACGATGACGAGATGATCCACACAGTGATTTAGGAGAAACAGCTGGAACCTTTGCACAGAACATTGTGATTTTGGCATATTGTGCAAGTTCTGTTCTTGCTGTTTTTACTAAATATCGATTGCCATTTACCGATGCATTGAGCTGCTCGTACGCGTCAACTATCAGCGGAGCTGCACTTCTGTTTGCCTTTCCATTAGTGTGACTGTTATTGCTGCAGTAAGCGCCTGCTACGATGCTGCCTGCTCTAATAAACATCTAATCCTGGTCTTGTGATTACGCGTCGACGCCATTCAACATTTGATCACATCGGATACGGGATGAAGACGTTTTATTTATTGAGATGCGCCTACATAAAGGTCATCCATTCCAAATGATTGTGTTGCAAAGCAGCGATGTCTTCATTACTGCCAGGCCAAGCGAATCAGCATGTTCTCCATAACGTGCCCCCCCCCCTTGGTGCTCCAAAGTGGAAAGGTGTCAGTAAATGGCGACTGCATGGGCACAACAGGAGGCTAACAGGTGGCGTGCTTTCGGCGGGGGGAGCCACGGGGGACGCAACATCTGCATAACCGCGTGTGTGATTGACTGCGCGCATGAGTGACTGCCATCCGGGGGGAGCGAGAGTGGAGCAAGGACACCTTGGCGGGCGGGCGGGCCGTAGAATAACTTTGGGTTTAAATAAGGGTGAAATGAAGAACATTACCCCACCGCTGTGTCCATGCATTCCTCCTGCACCTGAACACACCTCCCACCTGACCTCATTCTGTCCTCCCCCCCCCCCCCGCTGCGTCCCGTATGAGCGGTCATCTCCAGGGTCACGCTCCACAGAGATTTTAAAAGGTTGGATCACCAAAATTACAGAACGAATCTCACTTAACCCCTTACTGCCGGGTAGCCGTCTCTTAAACGATGTCGCGAGAGATCCGTCAATATTATGGGTCAACTGAACGCCTGTATACCATCATGTCATCATCATCATCATCTTCATATACTGTGGATTTATTTAAGCACCTTATTCATACTAGAAATCTTGGGCCCCGTGAAAACAAATCTCGCCAACAAAGTAAACTCCCAAGTCCTGTTCCCGGCTCCCTGTTTATCCTTAAGCTATAAGCCATTTGCTTAGAATGGCTTGTTGCTCGGTAAAAGATTCTGCTCCATTGTTGCTGTGCTGGATTTTCCCTGTGTGTGAGCCATGAAAATCAGGTTTTCAGTCCATCCAGTAATAGCACTGCGTGTGTGCTGTTTAAATGTTATGTTAAATGGTTATTGTTGCAGAAGAGCTGGTTTTTACTTCCTGGCGTGTCGAATCCAAAGCAGCTCCCCCGCAGAGAGGCCCGGTTCTGTGTGTACTGTGTTTGAGGTTTCGAACAACTGCAGTTAGTTTGGATAGTTTAGTTTTGTGCCGTTTTACCCGGATATACAGTACGTTGCTTTAACAGAATTAACAAAGCTATCAAAATAAATTAGATCCATGGTTCTGCGTGGGCCACTTGAATTTAGGGTATAAAGTGTATATAAAACTTACTGTAAATCAATCTCTTATGGAATCCAATCCTAAAATTGAACAAAAATCCCATTTCCATCGAGAAACACTTGCCTCTCTTTAATGAAGAAACGCTCTTCTGCTCTGAAACAAGCAGAGTCTCCTGGGACCTGCTGACATGGAGACAATCGGATCTGCAGCCTCACTCCTGGAGGCCTCCAGACCCTGCCCACTGTCCCTTCAAGTGCCCCCGGCACATCTTCACAGCACACGTGCATGGCTGCAGCACCCTGCCTCAAAGACTGCACTATCTACTATTAACTAACTACAAAGTAAAGCCGGCAGATTTTCGTCCCCAGAGTGCCGTTAACCCCACGTGCAAAGAGAAGAGAGGTGCAGGTTGCAACATAATTCACACGCTCACCGTCACGCTGCATGTAGAAAAGATGGATTGATCTGCAGGATGGAGCCTTGAGAAGCACAGTCAGGACACAGAGGTGTCAGCGTGCTTTCGTTTTCATTGTCCTCAATAAAGCCACGTGGGACACTTCCTCCAGACATGCATGCAAACAAAGCGCACATTAAAAAGGTGAATCCTCCACCTCCTTCCTTTTCTTGGTATTGCTCTCGTGTCTCTCTGGCCCATTAGCCGCCGCCGACTCCTCCGCTGCGTGATAGCGTCGTGCCAATTGATGCTCGCGTTGCACGGGAGTCGCATTCTCCTCCGTGGTGCCTCCAGGCAGCCTCTCAGCCTTTTGGAAGTGCATTTCAAACATTTTGTTTTAGGGGGTGGGGGGGATTTGACAGGACACATCTCTACCACTCACAGCTCACGCAGATCTCCAGAAACCAGCAGCTTCACATGCAGTTAAAAGCCGGAGTGACATCCAGCAATTTTCTTTTTTTTATCATTGTTGTTTTTTCTGTACTGAAAAGCCTCAATCATTTCTTGGAGTCGGCTACTCCTGACTCCGTGGGCCCGGTGCAGGTCTCCGAGGGAGGGTGGAGAAAGAGCGGCAGAGCAAACCTCGAGTGTCTCGAGTGGACTTGCAATTTCAGACTTGACCCGCGCTGCTCAGATCAATTGGACCTTCGAATTCCCCCGACCCGATTGTATATATAGAGAGATTAGCTTACATGTGAACTGTGTAGGAACGTGCACTCAAGGCCAAGAAAGAAGGAGCAGAAGAAGAAGCTTTAGCTTTAGTGGTCGGTTCTGCACGTTAAAACAGGAGCTATTTTTAGCACCTGTAACAGACGCTGATGATTTTAAACAGGAATAAAACAAATATCATATTTTATATATTTTTAATAAGTTTATGTGGTTATAATGAATGAATGTTGAACTGAATGTAAAAATGAACCTTTGCATGTTGGATCATTAAAATGCCATTAAAATGTATCTCCTTTGATCAATGGACTCCTCTAGGTTGAGTTAAACATTTGGAGAAACAGGGCGACCCACCCAGGCCTTCTTCTCCTAGAAATGACTAGAAGAAGGACTCGACACACTGAATAGTATAGGAACAGAATTTTTTGGAAATACGGTTGTTAAATCCTTATTTGAGATGTGCGGCCCTGCCTGTGACACTTTAGTCAGTCAAGGACGCGTCACATTTCGGTCCAAATGACAACCGCGCAGAGTGTTGGGCATGAAGTAAGAAATAAAGAGACGGAGGGGCGGATCCGTGTGTGAATAAAAGGGGAGTGAGGCATGATCGTGTCTGTCATTTCTCAGTACATTACAGCCTGAGGGCTGCAGCGTGAGCTGCATGATGATCACTTCTCTTTCTGTGCCCGTTTAATGAGCAACTCCCAGCGGAGCGGCCCTCGCTGAAAACCGACCTGAGTAGATTGGGGGGGGGGGGGTGGGTTAGGGTTTAACCTGCACGCACACTGAGACTTTTGATTTGGGTTTTTGTGACTTCCCGATTCCGTCCCCGTCTTCAGCTGAACTACGCGGAGTCTCGGCTGACCCAGTTGGAGGGCTGTCACTGCGAGAGGACCTGCAGCGCCAACAGCGTGGTCTACCGGGACAAGGAGCTGTGGGCCGAGCCGCAGAACTGCAGGAACTGCGCGTGCAAGGTGAGTGTCACCTTCAACCCCCGGCAATCGAAGAGAGCGAAACGCCTGCTTTTCAAAATAATCTCCCGTCATAGGTCGGGTCAAGTTGATTCTTTTAGTCAAGTTGATTCTCAGGGCCGTCTTTGTAACCTGAGCGCCATATGACGCCCTCGACCCCTCGATTAAAAAAACAAGACTAGACAAAAAAACGTTTTCATCAAGAAAAATCGAACAAACCGACAGGAAGGAGGAGGAAGGGACATGTCATTATTCATCGCTGTTGGAGAATGGCTCATTTGCTTCTTGGAACTCTTACCTTACTATTAACAGTAGATGGACCACAGGAAATCAGGCAAAAACAATAACCCAATTGTATCAGACTTCAGAGCCCTGGTTTTTTAGTTTTCTAGAAGAAGTCACATTTATTTTTATTCAACAAAGGTTGGTATAATCTCCTCAAAAGCAAGGCTGATAACAAACATGCCGACTGTCGTATGAAACCAAGAGAAACAGAGGACAGGGTTCAGAACCACACAAGGTACTTTCAGCATCACAGATTGTTAGCACATCACATCGGGATCTTCTTTCCTTTTGGAAAGTCCCTTAAAGTCTCTCAGCACTTGCTGAACTTGTCATCTCGTCCGACCTCCCTCGCTGCCAGCCCCAGCACCGTGTCTCCCTGCGTCCTGCCCGCCCACTAACAAGCAACCCCCTCCCCCCTCCATACATACACACACAAACACACACAAACGGCCTAATAAGCCTCCTTGCCTGCACTCATACATACTGCAGGAGCCAGAGTTTGAAATGCGTTGAATCAGGCCATCCCCGGCTCGGGGGAATTAGACTTGCTGCATCATTGCCCATCAAGCACAGGGTGGCGTTTAGTCGGTCCGGTTTCCTCCCGTGGACATGCCATTAACTGATAACCGCGGCGTGCGGGGGGGGGAGGGAGCGTTTTTGATGAGGAGGGCCGGAATAAGTACCCGCTATCTGCAGAGCGCCCGGATCCAGCATCCGCCATCCAGCGCTCGACGACTTGCCAACTGATTCTTTTCACGTTACGATCTTTAAAAAACGATAGCATTCTTGAAGGTGGGCTTTTAAACAGTTTGGGGCTATTTTGCATGCCTCTTGATCCAAAAGCCTCTCGGGGGTTGAGCTGTAATGTGACTGGTGTTGATTAGCGCACACACCTATTGCACCTCATGTGTTATATATGTTAACTTCTGCCGCCAGGTAGAAAGTGTTATCGTGTGTCGGTGAATCGAGACATGAAAAGAGCCGCGTGCGAGGTGTTGATTATTTTTTCTTGGTTCATGCTGAGCGTTGGGTTTGTGCATCCGGTGTCTCCCTTTACAGAACGGTGTGGTGGAGTGTCGCAGGATCTTCTGTCCGCCAGCGAACTGCTCGGAGGACTGGCTGCCCGTGCACGTCGACGGGACCTGCTGCAAGAAATGCCGACGTGAGTAGCGACGCCGCTCGGATCGAGCGGGGGGGGGGGGGCCAAAGCGTTCACGACCGAACCTGTGAAAAGGCACAAAAATACACAATCAATCGAATAGTCAAATCGACAACTTCTCATTGGTTTTTCTCCCAAGCAGTGAAAATTAAACACTGCTCTTTTGTTCACATTTTCTATCCAAAACCAGCAAACAGCTTTTGCGTTAAATTAATCTCTATCATCATCTTTCACCAACACAATGTCTGATGCTTAACATATCAATCTATAATTGGCAACAACCAGAACTTTTAGTGGATAATCGGGCCAGTTGTCACTTCCTTCATGTTTTTTGATAGAAGACGAAACAATATTTGTACACCCACAAATGTTTGAGGACAGCGATCAATGGATATTAAGATAAAGGCAGGTTGTTTGCATAGCTTGTTTCCTTTCTGCCATTTCAAAGTTTCCACTGCAACCAGAGCCACAGTAGATACAAAGAATAAAAGCAAAATAAACCATCTGTGGGAGCAGAGATCACAAGTTGGCTTTCATGGAAGCTGAAATGGAAGCTCTATTTCCAGTAGAAGGCACACAGAGGTCTGGCAGCGGCTCACAGACCCAAAGAGAACCGCTTCTCTCTCTTTCCATACTGCAAAAACACTGAATCCCTCAAGGATAGTTCATCTTTTGAATAATTCCAGCCCCTCCTCGCTCCGTCTTCCTCCTCTTCCTCCCTCACGAACATCAGAGCTTTGGCGCAGACGGATGAGCGAGCGGCGGTCCACAACGGCGGCCGGGCGCTCTGCGGGGCGGCCCTGCACCCTGGGGGTGTGAAGGAAAGCGGGACTTCCTATACCGCCCGCTACGTTTCCTATTCCTGCTCCATCGCCGCGCAGATATGCAGAGGGCTCTCCTCTGTTGTATTCGTAATGCGCTGTCGCGTCTCCTCTGTTGTATTCTTAACGCGCTGTTACGTCTCCTCAGTTTTATTCTTAATGCGCTGTTACGTCTCCTCTGTTGTATTTCTAATGCGCTGTTACGTCTCCTCTGTTGTATTTCTAATGCGCTGTTACGTCTCCTCTGTTGTATTTCTAATGCGCTGTTACGTCTCCTCTGTTGTATTTCTAATGCGCTGTTACGTCTCCTCTGTTGTATTCTTAACGCGCTGTTACGTCTCCTCTGTTGTATTTCTAATGCGCTGTTACGTCTCCTCTGTTGTATTCTTAACGCGCTGTTACGTCTCCTCTGTTGTATTTCTAATGCGCTGTTACGTCTCCTCTGTTGTATTCTTAAAGCGCTGTCACGTCTCCTCTGTTGTATTCTTAATGCGCTGTTGCGTCTCCTCTGTTGTATTCTTAACGCGCTGTTACGTCTCCTCTGTTGTATTCCTAATGCGCTGTTACGTCTCCTCTGTTGTATTCTTAACGCGCTGTTACGTCTCCTCTGTTGTATTCTTAACGCGCTGTTACGTCTCCTCTGTTGTATTCCTAATGCGCTGTTACGTCTCCTCTGTTGTATTCTTAACGCGCTGTTACGTCTCCTCTGTTGTATTCTTAACGCGCTGTTACGTCTCCTCTGTTGTATTCTTAACGCGCTGTTACGTCTCCTCTGTTGTATTTCTAATGCGCTGTTACGTCTCCTCTGTTGTATTCTTAACGCGCTGTTACGTCTCCTCTGTTGTATTCTTAACGCGCTGTTACGTCTCCTCTGTTGTATTCCTAATGCGCTGTTACGTCTCCTCTGTTGTATTCTTAAAGCGCTGTTACGTCTCCTCTGTTGTATTCTTAAAGCGCTGTTACGTCTCCTCTGTTGTATTCTTAATGCGCTGTTACGTCTCCTGCGCTTGTGCACGCGAGCCACGGGCCAACTTTTTTTTCTGACAGAAGGAACGTTGAGCTGACTATCGTCTCAGTGGTTATTATCTTTGTAGGTACCATACTTACCTATGTTGCTAAGGCGGTTATGTTCTTTTTTTTCCGCAGCAAAATGCACCTACAGGGGGCATACCTTTTCTGAAGGCCAGCGCTTTTTATCCCGGAGCTGCAGGGAATGCAAGGTAAGGTTTGACATCGAAGGCCGGGTATTTGGCCTGCACCCTGCAATCAGACGCACCACGCAGCACTTCCCTTTCATCGTAAATGTGTAGTGATTATTTGTGGCGGACCGCTCTGTGTGTTATTCAATTCGCCAGCGGGCCGAAATGAGTTTTTCCTCCGTCCCCCAATCTGCTCAATCTACCACCCCCCCCCCCCCCCCCCCCCCCTAGCCAGGTAATTAGGACGTAGAATATGAAACACACCAACACAAAGGCCTGATTTGAGCAGAAGCTTCATTAACGTGTGGCTCATAATTAGAGTCGTTATTCCAATTCACCATTGAGCGGAGGTTTAGCTTTCCCACTGGGGAGGCATTTATCTTTAAGGGAGACAATTTGTATGTAATTGTTTACCAAGATTCACCCTTTTTACGAGCCCACAGGCAATTCAAAACATCAGTAATTTGAGCAAATACAGCCAACCTCCAGTCTTTGAAGCCAGCTCCGTGACCGGAGGGGAAGTCAGGGGTCTCTCTGGTCGCAGCTTTGATGGTATTTATCAGCATGTGTGTATTTCCATGTCATTTCTTCAGGATGTAGTGGGGAAAACATCAACGAATATACGCTTTGACGTATGGAGGGAATAGGAGAGAGGAATGAGATTTTGATTATATAGCCTAACAAATCCTAAAGGGGCTCCGTCATCTGTACAACACACAACGCACAATATGCTGTGCCATGTGGACGGATTAGTGGCACCCAGTAGCTCAAATTGTCACTAGAAGCAATGCTGGGCTGCCTGACATGATAGAATATGAATGTTCATGAATATGAAAGTTGGTAAATATTTCATTTTGAAAAAATGTGTTTGTAAAGGCAAGTTGACAAGTTGACAGCATGTTGTTTTCGGTTCATCCGTCCGTACTTTGTTCACTCCTCAACATCCTCGCCACAAATGTAATGGACTCAAGGTTGACCATTGAGTCCATTTGATGGTGAAAGGTCAAGTTTACTGTGACCTCACGTCCATCACATTATTGTGAAGTTCATATTGTGGGAACTGCAGAGAATGAAAAAACGTAAAACTGACGCGAACACTAAGAAAATGTTATCTCCAAGTTATCAAACCTCCTTGTGACTTCACAAATTGAGTCATTCTTAAAATGTCACACAATTGCTAGGATGAATTGATGAGGATGAGGTCAAGACCTTTTGTACAGACACAGGTGTAAACTCAATTTGGTCCGGTTGGTGGAGGTGAATAACTGTGGGAAAGTTAATTACAGTAGGTTTTAAATCATTATCAATAGAATAACCTTGAACAGTGATGGGCATTTTTAAGTATATTTCTTTTCCGTTCTTTGGTCGCCCCATGTCTCATCTGTCTGCTGTTTGGTGCAGGACATCTAGCGCACGTTGGGTTTAATGAAGAAAGAAGGTGTTAAAACTGCAGAAATCGTCCTCGATCATAGTCGATCTTGAAGTCTTTCAAACCAAATCAATGAGTTAGTTGTTCTTTCTTATAAAAGGCTCCCAGTGCAAGGTTGAACAAATGAAAAGATGACACACGGAAACGGATCACATGGTTCCTAGAATAGCCCGGCATTGAAGGAGGGTTTGAGTCAATATTTCCCGACCTTGAGATGACTGATCCAACAGAGCAGAAAGACTGCCTGCTATTTGTTTTAAAGGCAGCAGGGGAAGAGGACACAGTGTTCCATCTCTCTTTGTTTTCCAACCTTCAGTGGGGCCTCTCCTCATCTCACCTGCTATCTGTATTCATGCCCTCCTTTTGAGTGCAAAGCCTTCGCATCCCACCGGCAGCCTCATACAGATATCTCACACTGTTCTCTTTGTTTCACATCTGAAAGCATCTTTTTAATTTCCCGTGATGGTTCGATACATTTCAAAATGCGTCTCCCTCTTTTGTTATCTTAAAGGGGTCGTTTTATAAAAATTCCACTTCGATAGTTAATGTGGCTGTCTGGCATGTCTACCATCCGCCAAACGCTGGCAAAAAAACTGCGTGCATGTCTTAAAATCTTAAGGTTATATAATATCGAAACTGGCATTATATAGCTGTATCCGCAGGCCTCCATGAGAAGTCAGAGAGCTGAATATAAGAGGAGAAAACCTACATCAGCAAAACATTTGAAAAGAACCCTTTTAAATATCTAGGATTAAAAATATCATTTGTATTATGAATCATAATTATTACATTAATCGTATAGTTTATGAGTTATGAGCTGTACAATTATTGCCTCCTGTAAGCAATAATAGCATATAGCAAAATGTTAACTTAGTCCCTCTCAAAACTTTAACCGTTATGTATCCAAAGAGGTTATTATTCTTGGGAAATTGACCGAGGGCACAAGGAGATCTGCTGCTGTGTCCTTCACAATGACACCCTAAAGTCAATTCGGATTACATCCAACATGAGCGCCCGGACCCCCGGGGGCGGAACATTATTTATTTTTTTAAAAAGGATACCAGAATAAATAGGTTATATCAATGAGCTGTGGAGAGAAGTTTTTATTGTGTCATTTCTGTGTGATTGTTGTTGTTTAATGCACACACACCGTCACCCATTCCACCCCCAGTAATCGCAATGCTTTGCTTCCGCCTTGTCCTTCCAGAGCGGCCTGACGGTGAAAGTCACAGAGACCTGCCCCGAGCTCAACTGCACCGCCGCCGAGCAGATCTTACCGGACGGCCGCTGCTGCAACGTGTGCAGAGGTTTGTCTTCCTTCTGTCTTTTGGACGGGGCACCAATCCTGCTGCCGATAGAAAGCACAACTCACTCACTCACCGGGTTAAAGGTCGTGAAAGGAACCCGGGTTCTCATTTAGGTGATAAAGGTGAGGAGCGAGCCCTCAGACCCGCTGTCTTTGGAGGAGAGGAGAGAAGGTAAGGAGGGTGTAGGACACGACAGGAGAGGAAGACGACGACGAGGAGAGAGAGGATACGACTAAAAGCTCACATGTTGACAGGTGAGGAGAAGCAATGAGAAAGAGAAGAGAGCGGAGCGAGAATTAGACTGCTGGATGATGTATAGAGGAGAGGAGCAGTTACAGTGTCTCTTCCATACGGCCCCCCCTCTCTGTGTCACATGTACACAGCAAATTTCAGAGATTCGAATTGAATTTTAACTCTAAGCTGGTGTTTATATTGTCCCAATCTTGTCAGTGTTAAATCAACACTCAACGAAGTGTTAACAATTTAACTCATAATAAGTGTCAAAATAAATCTGCTCAGTGTTGAATACAACGTCATTTAGCTGATGCTTTTAGCAAAAGAAATTTATGTTACATTTTTAACACATGGTGTTTATATTTTAGCCCACGGAGCCATTCAGGGTTTGGTGTATTGCTCAGGGACACTTTGACATGGAACATGGGGAAGCAGGGGATTGAACCAACAACTCTGGTTCCTGGCGCACCCTCACCAATCCATGCACCGTATTACATGGAGTTGAGCCTGATGCCAAGAAGTGTGACACTGTACAGTTAGATTTCAATCCTATCAAAGAGTTCATTTAACTCTACTAAGTGTTGCAAATGAAGCTGATCTTGACACTGGAAAATGACTCCAGCTCTTTCCTACAATTGACCCTGTAAGACTTGAATCTTTTTGCAATGTGATTTCAACTCTGCACTTCAACACTTTTGCACACACTCAGAGCGGGTCATTATTTCCATCATCTCATCTCAAGGCCTCTCCAGCACTCTGATATTTACTTGTGCGTCTCTGTCCTCGGGTCAACTGGCAAACGGATCTCCACACGGTTGTTTATGCCCTTCGGTTTTCACTGAAATGTGGAAAAAAAAACAAAATATTTGACAGAATTTTCCAGTGTTTCCTCGTCCTGCTGCATGTGCACCCGGTGGGGCGGGGGCGATGCTGCAGGTGGTGGAGGAAGCAGAAAACAGACACAGCTGCTCCCCCCCCCCCTTCTCAGGGCGCGTCCATGTGTGTCTTTGATTACAGGACACGGCGGGCTCGTCCTTACAGAGCAGCAGACATTGGCCTCTTCCGCCTGCTCCGGCTACCGCACAGACGGCTTGTCCATCTGCCGCGTCACATGTCTGCACATGTGCAGACACAAAAGCGTTTAACACCGGGTTAAAGTGTCAATCCCTCGCCGCAGCTGATTAGGGTTCTATTCCCAGCAGCGCCATGTGCTCGGATAGATAATAATGTTAACGGGGGGGGGAGGGGGGGCAGTGAGGGATTGTGATCTTGTCGCTGCCATAGTGTCTCCTTCACTGCTGATTCCCGTCAAAAGAAAACGCTTTCCCGTGTGACCTTGAAATTGCGGCTTTGGAAAAGCCCGGTGTGGGGGGGGGGGCGGCTCGCTTTATTTTGGCGGGTGGCAGCTGTGCTCATCCTGGATTCCAAATGGCCACGGTTAACCTCTCAAACCACGAGAGTGAATTAGCTCCATCGCACTCACACCAAGTAGCTAACTAAGCAATTTATTTGTCTCAAGATGGTTGTCCTCTAACAGGAAGCGGGTTTTTTTTGGGGGGGGGGGGGGGGGTGTCCGTCTGTGAGTCCTCTTCAGGGAGCTGACGGAGCCGCGTTGGGAACGTCGCGTATGTTCCCTTACGGAAGCGGAGTTTCTACAAGCACCGCTGCAGAGTTGCGTTGGCTGGATTGATGTTTTGTGCGTGCTTTTATTTTGTATTGTTAGTGTGCGTACATGCTGTCCTGAGAGGCGGTCCGTTTTTTTCATTTTTTTTTTTTTTTTTTCACTATTGCACCAAAAATGCACTGCAGTCATAAACCTCTCCTCGTACAGTCCATAGCAAACAGAGGCCTTCTTTTTGCCTTCTCTTTCAGGTTACGACTTCTGCGAAGAGGGACTCGTTTGTGGCGAAAACTCTGACTGTAAAAACCGGAATACCAAAGCGGAGTGTGAATGCAAGGCCGGCTACGCCTCCATCCACGGGGACTCGACTTACTGCGAAGGTAGGGCCGGCGTTCTATGACCCAAAACATAATATCCAGTAACTCAGGATGTGGCTTCAGGGACGGCTGCCGTGAGGATTTCACCGAGGCCGTCGTTCTTATTCATTTTCTTTACTGGTTTGGCTCTTTATTGATCATTTGAATCTTGTATCTAAACAATTATCTAAGTGATTAAGCTTTCATTCTTATAATCAAACTCTGCACGGCGTTACGCGCAGCAGGCGATGATGGACGGCCGCTGTCCAATAGTCCAAAACCGAGCCTTTCTGCAGATCGATGTTGTGCTTGTTGGCTTGTATGTTTTGATAAATCGTTGGTGCGACCTCCCTTACTTGTCACGGGGGTTGGGGCTCAGCATCTAATGGAGTCAAATGAAGCCACTCCTCTGAGCTTTTTCTTCCTTCTGCCATGGGGCGTGTCTCAAGCTGTACTGAGGGGGAGTCGGGATGTGTGTGTGTGTGTGTGTGTTCTTCAGAGGAAAGCGTCCCCCCAGCTTGCATTGTGTCAGCTTTTAATGCGTTCTTTTCTTTCAAGAGCACGTCCGTATTGGTCGTGGTCCACAGACTGAGATCTCTAATGACCTGACATCGACACACAACAAAGCGTACGGCCGTGATGGTGACTGATGAGGGAGAGCGAGGTTGGGCAATTTTAAGAAAAGATCTTTTGAACACCGATGTTGCAGATGTAAACATTTGACCAATTCTTCAGGTTGATTGAGAGCCCTGAAAGGGCCAAAGGATCTCTGGAAAATCTATAAGAAATGATTTGACACTTGTTGCAATGTTGCAAAGATCTCTCTTAAATGCGTAGTTAGTGTCAATCAGTGGCTGATTCATTGCTTAAACTGCACATCAGTGTTTAAAGACAGAGACAGACAGGCGCTGTTGCAAATGGTCTGCGATGCAGATGTTGCATAGTTGCCCTGTACAACCTGAAAAGCATTGAGCATTTACATGGTGATACACAATATATGCATTGAAAATGCGTTGTCCGGGTGGACTGTGCTGCAGGGCGCCGTTATTGCATGGGGGGGGGGGGTGGTTGGGCTGCTTATTAACGGTCGCAGCAGCTTGAATCCATGAAATCTTTTCTGTCTATATTGCACATTGAGTCTTTAAGACATGAGAAGGAGCACCATGGGGGGGGGTGTCCAGCGGGGGTAATTTGCACACTGAGGTAAGGGTAAAGGGTAACTTCCATTTCAGCAACTTAAATTTGTTCATTAAATTACCCTCGAACCTCTGGTTCAAGGAGCTTTGCATTTTTTGTCCATTTAACTTTCCTCTTGGCAATTTTCCAAAGGCTGCCATTGACTTTTAGATTCCAGGCCATTCATTTCAGTTAATTATTTAGAGACTTGTCAGTAATTCAGTTTCATCTAATAATAATGCGGTTGTGAGTTTTCTTGTTCAGCTCTCGCCTCTGATAGCTGATGAACATATTTAAGCATAACCTTTACCAATAAAGACAACGTTGTTGTTGTTGTTGTTGGGAAATAAAACCCAAAAGACAATCAATGACTACGCAACAATACAAATGTGAATCATTCGCTGAGGCTTCAGTCAAACTTTAGCTTTCATTTCATATAGATCAGCCACTGTTACTAGCAGCGTCTTATTTCACAAATCTGCAGGGTCACTTTTACCAAGTAGCTATGACTGGAAGGCCCCAACAAGGATCATCATTTGTTTTAAGCACAATGAATTCATGGTTTGGCCTTTAATCATGTTGCACAAACTTTGCCATTTATTTAATTCTCTTAGCATAATTTTCACACAAAACTTTGAACTAGATTACGTTGAATTCTGTCATACCAAAACTCCAAAAGATGATAAAAGATAAGTAAATGAGAGTTCATCTTCTAAGCCATCCCGCGTGCTTTTTCAGCTAGCTAGCTAGCTAGTTAGCCTGTTAGCCAGCAAACAATAATAGGCACATTTTAAATAGCAATAGAACGCCGTAATATAAAGAACAGCCAAAGGTCTGCCACCACTTCCTATAGCAAATATACACTAATGTTCACATGCTCACATTTTAATCAATGAACTTGCATTGATGACATAGACATTCACTCGACAGAGCTCCACTGTATTTTAAGTCTTAAGTTCGGATCAAAACCTGTCCTGGTGCGTGTTGGTGTCTGCGTGCTGACTGCTGACTGCTCGGTGCTCCATGTCTTTGGGACGCAGCCTAAACTCACTAAACGCTCCCGAGAGCCGGGTAGTCACAAGCCATCCAGCCTGGCTGCCTGCGTGTTTGATCTGAACACTAAAGAGGTTTATCCATAGATCCACTCCATTCTCTCCCCCCCCCCCCCCCCCCCCCCCCCCCCCACCGTACGAGCCGGGGCCGGGACGAGCTGATTGTTAGAACAACTATGTAAATTGGGGAGCCACGGCTCGACTGGCTGTGGAGGCATTATCCATGTTTGGAGGTGGCTCCCTTAAGGCAGCTCTAACTTCTATTGTGATTGGATTAGCTGTAATCCTGCTGTACAGTACGGTGATATTCAATATAACACGTCTTACGTAGCACGCTCCTTTGTTTTTATTTGAGTAATAGACAAAGCCCGTCAGTCTGTGATGCATGTGTTACAGAACAATTGAATTGCTCCTCTTGCACTTTATAAACAGGAGATTATGTCTGGCTGTGGCTCTAAACCGCCACTAAACGTGAGCATTAGATCCACATAAATGTGCTTATGTGCAGCTGAATGATGGAGGATGAGATTGTTTACTTGTGATCAGAGAGGTGTTTGAGGAGGGACCATGAGGTTTAAAGAGAGACTTTTTAGTTCACTCATTCACTCTTTTCATGGGGCTCTCCTTTTCTTTTTTTATGACTAAGTCAAAAAGGTTGTTGGACTAATGTTTAATTCCCTGAAGGCCCATTTTGCTCATTCTTACAGCATGTCTTAGCTCTTTGGATGATGCAGCAAGTGTAATGTTTGTTCAGGTCAAGCTGCAGACTTCACCTGAGCTTCACCTTTTACTAAATCTGCACAATAGATAGTATTTCAAAAAAACACTGACTAACAAACATCCATCGAATGGATTCCTTTTTTTTTATTTCATGAAGATTTGGCCATTTATCCACTAGTGAGGAGAGTTGCTTCCTGCGGCACGTGGACGGTGCTGCAGCATATTCCCCCCCCCCCGTCTGCTGCACGCCTGGTTTGTACACCCAGAGAGAAAATGTTAATATTTAAAGCCATCTGCCTAATTTCCGAAAAAAAGGGGAAAGGGGCCCGCGTGGGCAGAATTATGCACACATGTAGAATCCGAAACGTAAGCACACACTAATGATGTTCTTTGCCTCACCAGCATGCCCGGGAAGGCCTTGTTGTTATTTACTCCATTAAAGACGAATCACTGCATAAGAGCTGACGTCTTTCTCGAGGGGTCCTAGGAGATCGGTCCGCCAATGAATCCTCACCTCGCATACTCGACGTTACGGGAGTACTGGTTCTACGGCGCATTGGTCTTGTCGGCACTCAGTCGCTCAAACGGGGCCCACCACTGGCCTGCTGGCTCTGCAAAAGCACAAAACTACGTGAGACTATTGCGTGTCTCTGTTTGCGCTGAAGGCACTCAGCAGGTTCAAAGGCCGTCCGTGCAGTGGCTCACAAAGTACTGCACAAATTTACAAAAAAGAACCTTCAGCTTTTCCTCCTTACTGTATTCTCTTGATTCAGATATTTCTGTAAATCAATACATAGTATTATACCTGCATAAGGCTTTTTGCCCAGCTGACACAACGGGAAACATCCTTGTAGAGATTAGATCATAATGTTTTTTCCTTTCCATCGTGTTGGAATTTGGGAGAGATGTGTTGCGTCTACCCGAGTGCCATGTTTCCATCCCCTGTGACATTTACCAATAAAGACAAATGCCAGATATTTGTGTGCATTAGTGGTGGGGGGGGGGTGGTCCATTGGGGCTATTCATAAACTTAGGTTCTCTCGTACACTGAAATTAGACCCTAACCTTTTTAACCTGCATGCACAAGAGATTGTTTAACTTCCAATAATATTACAGCATCTTTGATGCTGTTTGAAAGTTCATCTATTAGTACTTATTTAAAGAGGACTATCAATAGCTTGGGGATCAAGTATGAGCAATCGTAAAAGTCCACTGAGACCGGAATGCTGTGAAAGCGCTGGTGTCGCACAGGAAGTCAGGCGCTCCTCCCAAACCTAGTGTCAAAGCTCCAATTACCGCTGATGGAAACAACTGACATTCTCCGACGGGTTCTTCAGCTCGACGTGTCACACCAGCTGACGTTGCTGTTACTTCTCACATTCGTGCTAATGGTCGTTTAACTTCGGCTTATTATCCTCAGCTTGGGCTGACACTGTCAGTGACACTGTCAGGGTCCCCGAAAGATCTACTGTGTCACCTGGCACCAGAAGACACACACACACGCACACACACACACACACAATAGAAGTGCTGTTGTTGTTTCGGCTGACATCAGGTTGAGCAACAAAGCCGAGGCAGTTGACGTTGAGTCGTTGCATCAGCATCAGGACAAACAACATAATCCCCGGTTTCCTAGCTGAGTGCTACAGGGAGCGACCCTCCTCCTCCCAAATGGCCGTTGTTACCATAGAGGCTGCTCTTTGTATCTCTTTGCATGGCGGGTAAAACCCCAGTGTGGGTCTAAAGTGCATCTCGGTGGTGCATATCTTTCTTTCATTGCACACGTTCTTTCCTCTCAAAAAGACTAAAATGATCTCCCACTCTGCCCAAAAGCTTTCTTTTTTTTTTCTTTTCCTCTCACAGCCTCTCCAGAGCTTCTTCGGTGCACTCCTTTTTCTCCTCGGTGTCTCAAATTAACGGCTCCGCCACCGCGGCGCGTCTTTGGAGATGTTTATAGGCGAGCGCATTAGGGAGAAGTCCCAGCAGTTAAAGAGGACGGCTCGGGTCGAGTCAAGTATTTTGCAGTGATGAAGCGCGTTTCCATAGAAATAGTTCTCAGGAGGTTGTTGTGGAGAATTCTCCTGCCTTTGAGGGACCCTCTTGGGTCAACTCCACCGTCATTAACGGCAGCGTCAGCTCCCGCTGCGCTCGTTAATTCTTCTCCGACTCAAACACTGACTCCACCTCGTTTGACATGTAAAGGTGGAGGTTTTTGCGCGTAATGAACTTTCATTTTGACTCCTGTCACAGTTCCCATTGCCGTCGAGCACCGCTTAGGGCCGCGTTCTTCTGCAGTTTTATTTATCCCCCAGAACAGATTTTTTTTTTTTTTTTTTTTCCTGCTATGGGTAACAAGATTAGTACCCAGTGTGAGGCTGACACATGAGACCTAAGGAGCTATTTCTGTTTGTTCAGCTCGCTTTTATTTAGCTCCGGAGCAGCCGAATTCCCTGGTTTGAGGGACTGACCCTCTGATGTGTCCCCTTGGCTAACAGGCTCTCGGGAGGCCCTTCATAATGTCACTGATCTCCAGTCTATCTCCACTGACAACACAGCAGTTTCCATTTTTTCTTTCACTTCTCTCTCTCTCTCTCTCTCTCTCTCGTTCTTCCCGCTCACTGCTGTTACGCGATGACTTTGGTGCAAACGCTACAGAAGTAAAGTGTGTTTGCAGCCAGCGATGAAGCGATTAGTTCATTTCATTCTCTCTAGCAGCGGGGGTGATGCCAGCGGACCGTTACACCCAGAGGACATCGTCCCAATTTGCAGCACATTTTCTAGCTGACTAGCCAGCCCTCTGCTAACGCTCTAGCTAGCTTCGCTAATTCCAGCTAGCTTTTAATCGTACATCTGGGGATAGGGAGGGAAAAAAAACTGTGTATATACCGCCATGGATGATGGTATTTGGGAAGAAATGACCCTTTTAATGAGGCTTGGTACTGTACTTGTTTTGGTTTTCCTTTCAGTTATTCCTTTACTTCCGATCGGATGCTTCAGTTGCCGGTTCAGTGAAAGCCTCCCATCCCGTTTTGTCCCAAGCTGAGATGTTCCTGGCCGATAACGTGGTATCCATAACCCATACACCCCAGTGCCTGATGAACTGGGATTAAGCAGGTTATTTGTGGGGGGATTTTACGCTGTCTGTGTTGCTGTGACAGAAGGGGGGTCTTGCAGGGTGTGTTTAAAGATGAGAAGATATGCGCTGGGCCTTCCGGCTCCTGGCGATGCAGCCCGGTGCACGGACTGACCGACAGACACGCCCGGTGCTGGTGGTTGGCTGCAGCTACAAAGAGACAGACAGACAGATTCCTGGGATTGCAAGCTTGCAGGAATCATGTCCTCGGAGGTTGGAACTGAGCTAATCGTGGGCAGAGCCACCCATGCAGGTCTTCCACAGCAGGATGGAAGGCCTACGTGCGTGCGTGTGTGTGTGTGTGTGTGTGTGTGTGTGTGTGTGTGTGTGTGAGAGTGTGTTGTCCTGGGTTTTTTAGATAAGCTCAGGGCGGCACAATGTGTCTCCACCTAGGGTGCAGCACCTACGCCAATGCTACAGCTAATCCGCTGAAGCCAAATGCTTCTGCTTACTTCTCCCTGCTGCGTCTGGTCACAAATAACACCTCCAGGATTCAGGGAAACACACACACACACACACAATTTGTGGCAACGGTTTTGCTCATTTTGTATCAGAGGTCACCTCAATGTCAAGTCACTACTGAATGTTCTCATGCTGCACCAATGCGAGATCATATTGCGCGCGCTTAAATGAAAGTGACACATTGATTGGGAGCAGGTGAGATGATCCTCGTTTGTCCTGATTCAACCTGGACCTCCGTCTCTTACGGCCCCAAACGTCTCCCTCACACGGTGGCTTTAAAGATTAATAGGCTGCGTTTTGTACTTTGTGTTCAAACAAGACCTCATCGCTCCGGCCCAGTTCTGCAGGGAGGGGGGGGGGGGGGGGGGGGATCAGCGGACAGGCAGCGGGTAAGGTATATAAAGAGCTAAACCTCTGCCATCAACCTGCTGTACGCTGCTAACCCTCCTTCAAAGTGTCTTCTTTCTGTTACAAAGACAGCAGGAACGGGCTAAAAATAACAACAACCCTGATAATGGAAGAGAGAACAGTGCTGGAAAGTAGAAGCTGTTGTGCCGCTCTGTGAGGAGAGCCGCGCTGTGTGCGGCGGGGGGGTGGGGGGGGGGATTGAATGGGCCCACAGTGTAACACTGGCAGAGGGCTGCCGGAGTCACAGTGGGTGAGCACTCTGGTAAAAGGTCAGCGAGAGAACTGTAATGAATCGCAGTCACTTGGCTGAGTGACAGCCTGTGTGTGTGTGTGTGTGGTTGTGTGTGTACTGTCGCACGGCTGTGTCCTCACAGTGCCCCCCCCCCACGTCCCACTTCCCATCTGCGCCGCACTGACTGCGAGCGTTCCCACGCGGCCAACGCTGTCCCCCTCGCCATCGCTCCGTTACCTCGCCTCATTCCTCATACCGTTTTTTTTTATTTATTCATTTCATTTTCATCCCCCCCCCCGATTATTCCCCATTCAACATCGCGAACATCTTCTAAGCTGCTGGATTGCTGCTCGGCGCCGTCTATGGGCTCAAACATTCGGCCCCCACTGGAATCCAGGCTGAAAGCTCCCGAGCCCTAAAAGATAAAGGACCGATTTCCTCCAAGCGGCCCAACGGGAGGGAATGCAGATTACCTGAAGGCGCCGCTTCATTCAAGACGTTTTTGCTATTCAGTATTTGTCCTCGGATCTGGCTGTCCACGTTAACATTTTCTCAATCGGATCGCACAACTCCGTTGTACCGTGACGGTTATTGAAGAACAGCTTTCGGGGTGCTCATTGAAAGCACAATAGTGTGGTGTTTCTGTGGCTCGGTGGTTTTAGCGGCTCGTCCTCTGGTGATTTCTTCATTTTAGCTGCGTTGGCAGCTCCCGTCTCGACCGGTGATGGGATTCCTTTGACAGATTTCACGGACACGCATGGTCTCTGTCCCTCGTCACCTCCTTTTTAATGACCCGGCCCGTGAGGGCGTTAACTTTTCGAGGACTGAAGTAAAGTGCACTTCCTCTCCCTGATGAGACGTTTCGATACTCTGTGTGTGCGCGCTGTTATTCCAACGGTGGATTTGTAGGATCATCGTGCACCTGTACGGTCTGCCTGGAGGATGTTGCACTTAAATGACCAACAGCAACGTAGATGTGTGCGGCGAGATCACTGGCATTTTACTCATACACAATCGGGCACCAATGGGACCAAGAAGTCCACCCGTTCTACATTATTTCGACCTTGTAGGAGCTTCTGCATGGGCCCGGTCTTGCATTTCAACCAGTGACAGATTATCTCATCAAAACAAACACTGGGTAGATTTTTGGATTTTGGGCCTCTGACATCTCCCAAGCAAACTTTAGAAAAAAAATTACAATTTGGCTGCGTTGAACCAGTTACAAGGAGATAACCCCCCCCCCCCCCCCCCCCCAATCTGAGACACAGGAACCAATGAACTTCGATAATCAAAAGAAAACATCACTTAGGGTCTTCTGCTGTGGTTTTCTGGGTTTCTAGTGAGGAGACGTCCCCGATCTGTTCATTACACATTACAGCAGACACAGCAGGGACTAATGATCGTGTTCACCGGGGTGGTAACGACACCATTAGAACTGCGAGGACATCAGTCATATCCACTTAGTTCACACGGTGTCCTTTCACAGGCACACACACACACACACACACACACACCGAAGTGAATGAGACAGAACTAAATTAGTAGAGTTCCTGAAAAGGATCCACTTCTCCTGTAACCGAATTTGGAGGATGTGATTAAAACGTATCTACGGCTTGAAGTGGAAACGAGGGTTTTGTTCTGCCAGTGGACCCGAGTGACGAATGGACCCATGTTTTTGCTTCCGTCGGCCCGTTTTACTGGAGGAGCGACGAGGTGGTTTGTACACCGACGCTCATAAATTCACCCCGAAGTCTAGCTTTGTTCGCTGGATTGATTTTGGCCGTCAGAGTGCCGTCAAGGATGTTCTTCCCCCCCCCCCCCCCCGCTCGCTGCGCTCCACAAAGCGCCACAGCGCAGAGTGGTTTATGACCCGAAAAAGCGCTCTGCCAGGCCGCCTCGCCGTCGCACCGCATTCTAACCCGCTGACAATTAAAGCCGCCAACACCCCTCCGTGGTTACTGTGACGGCTCTAATTTAACGGCCCATTGGAACCACGATGAGCTGTGACTTGGTTGAGGAAGCAGCCGCGGCGCCGTCCACACGCGGATAGACTCCATCTAATTGAGTGTAATTGCAGCCAGCGTCCCCTTTATCCCTCACGAAGCCTCAATCTCAACGCAACACCAGTGCAGAGATTTTTTTTTTTAAGTGACTCCCATCAATTCACACGAGTAGAACATCTGAAAAATGTGTGGATTTTTGAAGGTGTTTTTTTTGGGGGGCGGGGGGGGGGGTTCAGTTTCAGTTTGCATTGCAGCCGTCTTTCCAGCTACTGGAGCTGCAAAATTACATTTTTTTGTAAAGAGATGAGACCTGAGGTAACTGAGGCGTGGCGGACTGTGAAAGCATGATACACTCCACCTGTCAATCACGCAAACGTACCTCAGAAGGCTCCTATGGATCTTATGGGGGTCTGAGGGTCTTTTTGAAGTGTGCAGCTCTCTCCACGGCATGTTAATGTCCTCATTTCAATGTGGAGCATTACACACCAGCTGGAAGTGCACTCGCTGAAATGCTACTGAACTAAAGTTTCTCCAGCGTTTAGATGTCTGAAGAAAAAACATTTTTCTTTTCAAAGTTGTATAACATTATTCAATGAACAGCGTTTCTAATTCACACTCAAGTGAAGTTCACAGAATGAATGTTTGGTTGACCTCGTCAGATATTATGTTTTTTGCGTCCTTTGCCATCATCAGCAGCTTAGGAAAATAAAAAATATGTCATTCACATTCCCTTTTGAAACATTGCAAACATTACGGCCTCAATGTCATCGCTGACTTCAGCTTATTTCACCTGCGTCACACTTTAAAGGAGGGTTCAACAGCAACAGAGGGGGGGGGGGGGGGGGGCTTCATTTAGGGCTTTGCTCCCAGCTGTATTAGGGATGCTGGAAGTACAAAAAGCACCGGGACTCTCTGTTATCTGCTTGTGCAAAAGAAAAGAAAAACAAATTTCAATTTGAGAGGTGAAAAGCATGTTGTGCACCAGGCCAAAGTTAGGCGTATAATCCCTATTTTCTGATATGTGCACACATAAAATGGGTTCATCACTTGTAATTGTTTCAGCACGGGTTTGTTTGTTTTGTAGCTCAGTAATAAACCTTTGAGAAGCTGTAAAAAAAAAGTCATTCAAATAATGTTCTGCTACTATTGGAAAAAGAGTATCTTGACTAAAATCTCTTCATGAACACTTATCATCATAAAAACGCATACTTAATAGCATATTTTATGGGGAGGAAAGCTTTAAGGGATAGAATTCAGTTTAAATGCGATGCCTGTTTATTGTCATATTTGGACATCAGGTTCCTACCAGAATGTTTTTTTTTCTCATTCAATGTACAATGTATGTATGGTTAATTAATGCTGCTTAATTATGCTCATCTTTACTTTTTTTTTTTCTTTGAAAATCATGATGTAAAGAAGACATGATGGTCTATTTATGTGAATGCAGCGGAGAACATTGGACTGCTAATCTTAAAACTCAGTTGTTACCAAGCTGTCTTCATGCATTTCTAACCTTTCCGGTTGCCTAGCGAGGGATGGCAGAGGAATGGAAAGCACCACAAGCGCTTTTTCAACTCTTGTTTACCACCGTGGGACAAATTAATGAACAAATGTGCTCCCCCGGTCTTCAGCTGGTTTTGATAGTGAGTCCAAAATGAGCCCGGTGTAAAGAGAGGTTAATCGTTTAATGGGAGGAGAAGAAACCGTGTGTCTACAATTAGCTGGCTTGAAATGTCTTCTTTGGGGAGACGCCCAGTACATTTGATCACATGATTGGCAGATACTTTTTCATACAAAGAGTTGTCTGGGGGTCCGATCAGTAACCTAGGTGTGACTGGGGATTGAACCGGCAACCGTTCGCCCCTTTTTCTGAACTCGACTGTCATTTTGGCGGCTGAACGACCTAAAGTTTCGCCCCTTTCCTCGATGCCAGAGGGGGTCGCAGCGGGGGGTGGACAGGAACCGTTTATCTGATCTTCTTCGCACTCGGCGTGCGGGAAACCCCAAAGTGAGTGCTTTGTGGAATTTGGTGCAATTTGGGCACTTTCAATTAATGAACTTTCAATAAACAAGGAGCGGGCCTCCGGGGGGGGTTTAGCAGACAGCTGCTCATTGATCGCTGGTCACTTTCCTGCAGTCAACACGAGCGAATAGAACAACCACTCGGTTTGGTTTTCATCACAAAACTCTAATAGGACGTAAATGGCTCCTGCAGGCTTAATACTTTTAATCCGTGCCGGGCTCAATGGTTGCGTGCGTGTGATAAAACAAGCAACCATTAGGACTGTGGCAAAGGTTCCTTCACTCATTAAAAGCTTTAGAGGCATTTTCTTTAGTATGTTTCATCCTTTCCTAGGAAAAATACAGACAGCATAAAAAGTGACGACTAAATAATATGATTATATACACGTATAGTATACTGAAAGTCCTGCATTATAAAGTTTCATTTGAAGTACGAGATAAGCATTGACACAATGTAATCTAATCGTATTTACATTGTTAAGCTGGTGCTTTTATTTTGAATAGAATTCTGGATAGTTTAATGAATACTCTTTATTTTTCTGACTAAGATGAATCTGGAACCAAACCAGTAAACAGCTCTCTGTGATCAGCAGGGAGTTGACTCCAAGCACCATTAGCATAAGGAGTGGGCACGTGGGGTTGTCGGGGCATGTGCTTCCTGTCTGAAGGGGGGGGTCAGTGAGCGGTGGGGTCAGTGCGCGGGGCTGACACACCGCGAATAACGGGGCGAAAGGATCGGGCCTCATTTTGATCTACTGTGAGGCTCCACAGTACAATGTGCCAAGACAATTTCCATGTATGTACAACATATTATGGCAATAAACGTTTCCTGATTCCTGATTCCCACATGTTGGGACTTCAGGTTTTGTAGGTCAAACAGTAAGGTTACAACCTGGGTTAGGGATTAATTTATTTATTTAGCTTAAGGAGCTAATACATATATACAGATACATGAATTTATTTATAATTGAATGGGACACAATTGACATCTGTGTGTCAGTCATTTGTATACGTATATCTATATATTTATATTTATATATACCGTCCTGTTCCTCATCAAGAAGTTTGGAGGGTGGTTGGGAGAACGCAGCATATCCCAGCATGCACTGGGCAGAAGAAAGCGATCAAACTCTTTGAACCATTAACGGCTGTGTGAGAACACCCTGCGGTATTGGAAATGAATCCCTGTATTTTTAAAATGCAGTGAATGGATGGATATCTACACTCCAGCAGAGACATCCCGGGTTGTCTCACCTTCCTGGAAATAATTAATCTCCCGTGAAATGGAAAGTAAAGTTTGCCTTCGCTTTATGGACTGAGGTGTGAGATGTAGCGCGGCGGCACAATTGCTCCCAATTTAACGTTCGGCGGGAAACCAAACAACGCGTGCGGTTGTGATTGGCAGCGGGTTAAACGGTCCATTATCAGCAGTCACAGGATATGTAATCACAGAGGGAACCAGCCCCCCCCCCCCCCCCCCCCCCCCTCCCTTCGCTCTGTCCGCTAAGCCCCTTGTGAAGGGATGCTATCGCGCTCTCCCATCACGGGCCCACGCGGCGCCCTAGCTGTCACTGGGCCGTCCGACGCGCCCGCTCACCCTGGCGTTTTCCTCTTTTCGTGCATCGGCTTCTCACTCGCTCTTATTTTTTCGGTGTTGTTGAAGGGGAAATACCTTCTGGAGGCTCGGGTTCATGCACCGGGGGTCGATGTGTGCGTCCTGGCTCTGGCTCAGATTGTGAGAAGCTCTGCTTATACGTGATTCATCATCATAATCACATCACCTCTTCAACCTTTAGCTGCCGTTTCCTGCTAAATAATGCAGCTGTTGCACCTGACCCGTGGTCCGTCTCAAAATATTCCATCATGGTCCCGATGCTCACTACTGGGGCCATTTTTTTTCTAGTCAATTGTTTAAAAGGGGTCACATTTAGAAAAGGGCTGTTTTTCAATGCCGTCCTTGCAGCAAGCCGCTCTCGTTAAAGCTTTGATGTTTGAGTGAATGAGGCTTGTGTCTCCAAGCTGCCCATTGGTCAGCCGCGTGGGCAGGAGCTCTCGCTCTGATAAAAGCAGGTGTGATCAGACGGCTGCTGAGTGACCATCCCCACTGAAGACCAGAGACGGCGGCGTTGGCCACTGCGAGGAGGCTCCCAATCGCTTTAATAGCCCCGGTCCCTCGGCGTGGGCGAGATGAAAGGAGGAGGAGCCCAAAGCATGCGGCAAATGTTCATCACGTGAGGCGATTCAGCAAAGGGTTTTGTTGGCTTTCATCGCACTCAATTTGTGACAAAGTTGTTAACGCGGGTAAAGGACCAGTTCACCTTGTAAAAGTAAAAAAACCGCAGAGAGAGATTCACTCATGGAAAAAGGGGTCCCTGATGACATCAATGCGGTGATTAAAGTTGAGTTCATAAGATGTTCTATGATACAAAATCTTAAAGGAATTAAGCCACTGCCGGGAAAAAAAGCAGCCTCTGCCTTTGTTTACAGCCTCTGTCACAAACTGGTCATGCATTATTCAGCCTGTCGCAGCCGGGATTTCAAATTCAGACAAGTTTAAGGTCCCGTTTCACTGGCGCCGTGTCCCAAGTTACCGCAAGTGGGCCTCATTGTTTATTCATACTTAAAATCGCTGGCAATCCCGGTGTCCTCCGGGCCAGGAGAAAGAAGTGGACGCTAGTCTTAGTCAACGTGGGTCGAGTGTTTCACCAAAGGTTAACCCAATAATGGTATTAAGGGTTAAACAATGCTTCCTGCTGCAAAGAAAGTCCTTTGAGTGGTGGTCTGAATCATGCATGTTGTGGAAGTCTCCCCGTGTGCTGCTCTTTGAAGCCTGTTGACCCGTGTGTGTGTGTGTGTGTGTGTGTGTGTGTGTGTGTGTGTGTGTGTGTGTGTGTGTGCGCGCACGCCTGTCAGAGAGGTTGATGATTGAACACAATTGTCACCTGTCATCTTTGGGGAGTCCCGTGGGGGGTCTGAGCTGTGGATGGAATCTCTGTTCATGTTTAATAGAGTGGTTGAATGATTCTGGCCGTCCAGCTTCTCGGGGGGGAGGGGGTGAAAATCCTTTTCGTTTTATAAAGGTCATGTGACTTGGATGAAACGCTCCAGATTGAGTCGGCAGTGTTGAAGATTGTGCCGGGGAGAGATTCATTTGATTAAAACGTTCATACGGGTGAGCATGAACATGTTGGATGAGACAAACCATTCTGGTTCAGAACATCCAATCCAATGTGATAATGTCCTCTGGTCCTACTTCTTCATATCAATGAGAGATGAGGCTAATGAATACTGTACATGAGGTATTTACTAGTGTACCAGGAGACCTTTGTGTTGTGTCAGGGGAACATTGAGGTTATCAGTATCATTATTCAAAATTAAATCAACGTTGGCAAAATGTAACTGAAGCACTCCATGGAAGACCCGCCAAGTGTGAAGTGAAGATCGGACGGACGAGAGCGTCTTCAGACCAGCAAAGAACACTCGGCCACACAGACGGAGATTCCTCGCTGCATATAAAAGGAATCCTTTGTGGTCGGGCCAATCGGGACCAGAGGGAATTAGAGCATGTGGGAGTTAGACTTTGAAGAGAGCCGGGTTGGATTCTGTATTACGGGTTGGCCATTAGCAGGTGCCATAGCAACCAGCAAATCTTCATGGGTTTCTATGAGGCCACATTTATATTCCATCATTAATGTAAAAATTCAAAAGGTGCTAAAAGCGAAATTGACAGCGTTTCTTCCGCCTTTAAACGGCTCCCCGCATGGCATCGGCGTAACGGAACTAACAGAGACTGCTGTCAAGGGGCAGCGGGAATATGGAGGTCCATTCTTCTGCGATGACGCCACTGGCTGGCGAGACACTATAACAATGAGAGCAAGGCGGGACATCCTGCTGTGAGCCAGTGGGGCTACGCGATGCTTAATCGTTGCACCCGAATTCACCCAACAGATTGGTTTTAGAACCTCAAAGCGAATGGAGGGACAGGTGGACTGGGATTGTTGCCCTCTTCTTTTTTCGACCACTGTGTAAACACCTGACAGGAAGCGGTCCACCTGGACCTAAGGAATGAGGCGCCCAAAGAGCTGTTCTTCAGCACCCCTTCACATCCTCTCCTCCCCCCCACCCCCCAACCCCCCTCCCTGCACAGCGCACGGCCGATGTTTACTGAGATGAATGAATGATTCAGACCACTGCAGCAGAGTGTGCAGCAGCCGGCGCCCTCTGAGCCCTCGCCGCCGGCCCGCCTCCCTGCGCCTTCCGTCGGATTCCCCCCATTCGCTACTCACCTAAAGCGAGGAGGCCGTCGCGCCTCCTCCTCTGATCCCGCTGTGCCTCCCCCGTCCTGTCCTGACGCCTACCAGCCCCGTCCTGTTATTAACAAGGTAACTCATTTAGCGTTTAATTATTTAGGTGTTTATACTGTTTCGGCCCTGCTGCATCACTAATTGACGTTCCGGGGATACATGGAAGTTTTATTTGGATCATTATCGGTTCTCGCTGTTTCACTTTTCACTACGTTAGGGACAAACCAAGAGAAGTTGTTGCTCTTTTGTCTGCTGGAGAGCCCGATTACTTGGCCACGTGCTACTTTAGCTTGTTCAAGGTCATGAGCACAGTAAATACAAAAGACGCACAATGAATTCAAATCTCATTCCTCCCCTCTCGTCCCAGGAGCGGATGGATGCTTGACGGATCCCCTGGTTTGCATGTTTGTTTTGTCGGGTGGAGCCATTTGAACCTCACCTGCTGCGCGCGAGCGTTCTCACGTCGCCGCCGAACACCTCACCGAACACCTCGCTGAAAATATCGAGTGTGAGAAGCCGGCGGCGAAGTAGGGCGAGAGTGTTGGTTTCACATCTCTCCACGACGCTGGTTTGACAGCATGAGCTCAAGAGCTCCCCGCCTCTGATTGGCTGTGTTTCTAGCTGCTTGCTGGTTGGTTCAGGTGCATGACCATGTGTCAGGGTGAACCCTCAAATGCGGCTTTTTGATTTAACTGTAAATGTGGCATTTAAGTTACACCGAAACCAGCCATACATTAAATTACACATTCTGACTGGATGACATATAGCCAGCGGGGGGGTCATCAGAGGAATCGTAAGAAAAGCAACATCTCATTTCATGCCTTGATTTGATTGCTGACCATAATCTTTTCTTTTTTGTACGAGCATGAAAGCGTTCAGTTTCCTTCTACCCCATCGGTTTTGTAAAAATGTAAAAATGTCACCTCGCAGTGGGAGCGAGAGAGCGATAGAGACGCTGCCCGTCCCCCCCCCCCTCCCCCTCGCAGACACGCAGCTCATTTAAATGTCCAGGCCCACTCCTTTTCTTATTTCCCTACGTCCTCCAGGCCCAAATGGAGATTCAAACTCAAGCGAGAACCTGGCGGCGCTCAGTCGCACCGAGAAGCTTCCCCCCTCGACACGCCGATGTAGCTGATGACGCCTTGAGCCTTTCAAGCCTTCAAGGTTTTACCTACACAAAGAGAGGCGACTTTTACATGCGGATGACCTTCTGGTGACCTTTTTCTTTCTTTCATACGTCCTCGGGCAATGTGGATGACATGTCAGGTGGTTCTGAGGGACACAAGTAGCTTTTCACAGGTAAAGCTACACGTGCCCCCAAAACGGACGAGGAGACAGCGAGGCCTAAAAAAAAAAAAAAAAAAAAACCCGGCTCGTTATGTTTGGTTTCTCCAGGAACTCCCAATTTAATTACTGCAACCCAGAACATCTTTACGACCTTTAATTATGAAGATGTTTTGATTACTGTAAGACGACAGCGGAGAAGACACCAATAATAATTTACCGGGATTATTGTGATGGGTTTGTTGTATACTGATTGGTGCTTAGAGTAAGTATGTCTGGGCTTCACCGGGCACATTGTTGGCAGCAAAAGAAGCACATTGGTGAGCAGAGAGCGTTGAGTCAATGGTCTTTAAATAGCGGTAATCACTAATGTTACTCACATGGAGCCATTTTACAAAGCTGCTTGAGCTTTTCCTACATCGTCGCTTACACCTGAGAAATGTCCGACGGTGATAATGAGGTAGGAAGTACTTTCTGTATGAAACACTCGAGGTTGTATTGCGCACTATTCTCCTGTTGCAGTGAAATACCAATCGCTCCCGTGGAAACTCTGGTTTCACATCCCTTTCGTAACGAGTGGCCATCTTTCTCTTGTGAGGCACGTACTGCAGTTTCTGTTTTGTACGATTCTGACGTTGGGTCCGTCGATAAAGGTGAGCTGAGCCACATATTTCACATGCATTTCCAGGCTAAAACGCTGTCCTGGAAGTGGAGGATAATCAGTACCAGCACTATTTGTCGTTTTCTGTAAACTGGAAGTTGTGAGGGATGTGAGTGGCACACTGCAGCGGTGCCCCAGGCGCAGCCAGGGGACGGCATACATTTATCTTTGCCCCCCCACCCCCCCCCCCCCCATACGTGCATGTCATTGTCTTCAGTTAAAAGAAGGAACAAATGTGGTCTGTCCTTGTTATTCATGCATCACATCACAGCGTTTGTTTGCTCTCTCCCTTTAGTTTTTGGTTCTGTTCTGTTGTTCCCTCTACAGACTGCGTGCTGTTACCTCCGTGTCATTATCCTCGCAACGACAACGTGAAGTTACAGTTGTTGGCTGAGGTTGTTGTTGTTGTTGTTTTGGCCGGGCAGAAGGCTGCAGGTAAAAGCAGAAGCAACGTCTTTGAAAGGAGTTTGTCTTTGATCCTCTTGGATGTTCTGGTGCTCTGACTCGCTCGGAGGGCTCGACGTGGGACGGGTGCCAGTTTCGTGACCCACTAACGGCATGCGGAATCATCATCCGCGGGAAGGATACAGATGGTGGAGGGGAACCCTCTCTGTTCGGCTGAGGGGGGGCACACGCTGCTATTTCAATTAGCGACTTTTATCAGTGAGCTACATGACAAATGTTCACCTGCACCTGATTGTATGAAGTTAATGATAAAAATTACGTGATTGAGGTCAAAGTCCCCGCTTCCCTCTCACAGCGCTCTGAGCGGTGGCGACCCAAACAACTACGACCCGACTGATTGGCCCCCCGAATATTTCCAGTAAAATCAGCAAAGCCAATTGGATCACAGAAGGACACCAGCGGTCTTCATCTTCGCTGCATTTAGCGTTTGAGCATTTTCACGCGACGCAGTGACAAAGGAGCCAAACAGACGTCCAAACGCCGTCGTGTCCGCGGTGCTTGGCAGGACGTGTTGACAAGTCCGTCCCCCCCACCCCTGCATAATGGGCCGTTAAGAGGGTTAAGGTAATTTCCTGTATTTCTGTGGGAGGCGGCTGTGACGGCACACGGCCCCTTTTATGAAATTCCTATTAATGTAATCGGAGTTTAGCAGCTTGTTTACTCCACTGCTCTTCTGTGGGAAGGATGCGCGGCTCTGAGAGGCAGCGGGGAGTTAAAACGAGACCCCGGACACGGTGGTGACTGGTGGGGGGGGGGGGGGCTTTGAGGGAGGATGGAGAGATTGATGAGATTGCGTAACCTCGAGAGGAGAGGAGTCGAGGGCGGTGCGGTCTAAAGGTGGCGGCATCCATTAGAGTCAGTCGGCGGGAGGCTGCCGTCGGAGCGTTTCATCTGGAAACAATGGAGCTGCTCCAAATGAGGAACCCTCTGTGATCAATAATGTGTCTGCTTGGCTTGGGCCTCGCAGGGGAGGGCTCCCCCTCAACTGGGAGGTGGATATTCCCCTGAGATATTGCAACCAAAAAAAACCCTGTTCTATTATGGTAAGAGACACGCTCACTAAATGTAGAGGCTGGACCCGTTTCAGGGAAAAGACCTGAAAGGGTTAGTACGCTAAAGCTAAAGCTATGGGTTAGTAAGTTAGAGGAGATGAGATAAAATTAGAAATAAAAATAAAGTGCACCAGCTAAACAAAGTTACGAGTGACAAGTGAAAGTGACAAAGTTTATATTTGTTAAATAAATAAGCCCTGCTAATTAGTGTGTTTTTTTATTAACATCAAATGGGAAGATTGTAACTTTTGGATTGAAATGACATCAAGTTCACAAACTTTCCCTCCCGTGATTTGCAAAGTGCAATCAAACTTCCATCTTTTATTGACACATCTGGGGTTTACTTGGATTACCTCGGATTGCTGGGTCTGTCTTCAGACATAAACCACTGCATGCCGGTCACCTCGTTTCCGCCTAGCGGGTCCCCAGAGACTTTCCCTCCCGTCCTCCGAGGCCTCGCTAGGTTTGTGTTGTACATCACTTAAAGAATGGGTGTTCGCATGTGAGCCTTATCGTGATATCTGACCCGGGGCTTTCTTCTGCAGGAGAGACTCTGCAGAAGGTTTTATTCTCCCGACGCCAGGAGGAAGAGGGATTTAACTCAGGAACTGTACTATTTCTTTTTACTCGTACTCTGCTCCAGTCTGTTCGGTCGCACACACACACACACACACACACACAATGCACGACGCTCATCCCTCGTCTTCATCCACGTGGGTCGCGTGATGTCTGCAGCGGGTTCCCGGGGCCCTTCCCTCCCCTCCCCCCCTCCCCTCCCCCTCTCTCTCCCCCCTGACCGCGTGCCTTTCTCAGTTGCTCTATAAGATATTTATAAGCATTTTGATAGTTTTCTTCCACTCCCCTGTCATCCGAGGTGAACGCCGTCGTGTCGGATCAGTCCAGCGGGCCGCGGCGTCCCCTCTGACGCTGTTTGGAGCCACGCGGGGTTCGCTCTGAATTAATAACGGGACTCGTGGCGATTAAACCCAAAGCCTCTCGCATAGCCTCCCTGTGGCCGTAGCTGGGCGTGGGATGGGAACAGCGAGGCACTAATTGGTTCCTCGGCAGCTGTAGCTGAAACCCTGTGCGCACCGCGAAGGATAAATAAACACAAACATGAATGAATTAATAAATACATTTGAAACAACAAAATAACATGTTGGAGATGTGGCTTGAAACTACAGAAATGGGTGCTGTAGTACACGTAATAACCCATTATGTAAGAGGGATGACAGTGTGATGAGATTATACCTCATCCTTTTTGGGGGATAATGACTGAGTATATAATGTATATTTAATGGAACCATGTGAGAGTTGCTATTCTTCTAGCTGTAGCCTTTACACTATTGAAGCAGTGAAGCAAATCTAAAGGGTTTTAATTTATATGCACTCACATCTATTTAATAAGGGTTCAATGCAAACCTCAGAATCCCATCTGTCAACTGTTTTAACTTCACAAGAACTTTCATCAAAGCAGCTGAACTCCAGCTGGGCGAAAACTTTAAGATCACCGACCAAGCATTTCCACCTAAATATTTTTATTTTGTATTGTTAATGAGAATAGAGTGTATATATTCAGCCATTGGCCATTTTACTGTGAAAAGGGGAATATAATCCATCAGTTTGCAATTTAAGTAATCAGTTATTATTATTAAAAAGCTTTTCAAACATGCAATCCGTAACGAGAACATCTGGGTGAAAGGAAAGTTGTGCGTGAAAATGAACCCTCAGCTGCTGAGGAGATAGTGTAAGAAACAAATTTAAGAAAGAAAAAGGAAAAAATCCCAATATGTTGCTTGGAACTGTCATGGAAAGTTAAAATAAAGGTCAAAATGTTAGATATTATGTTAATTATATTTATATTTATTATGTTAAATATTAGGTTGAGGAATGTACTGAAAAATGGCCAAATATGTTATGTCGAAAAAATATTACGGGAAAAAATAGTCCGAAAATATAAGAACAAAAAAGGTTTTGGGGAAACAATTTCTTGGGAAAAAAAGTTGAAAAATATTACGAAAAATATCTTTGTGAATCTCAATAAGATGATGGCTGAATTCTCTGTAACGCGTTACGAGCCTTACAGAAATGATGGTGGCCAGCTACCTCGCAAAATTATTCATTTTCATTGATAGACTTAACGTGACACATGTATTTTTAGTTGTAATGCAGTCCCTCTAGACTACAGTGAGAGACGCATCACATCCTTTTGGAAAAGGCCAAAGAAAGAAGGAAAAAGCACCTTGATGAGACGTCTGAAGGGGAGATGAGGGAAACCTGCATTAGGGGGCAGTTCTCATCAAATGATGGACTCCGTGATGCACTTCTTACTTTTTGACTAGACGCAGATTGAAAACATCACAGCTTTTCTCATTTCTGAATGTGAACCAGCAGTCTGCTGAAAATAAACGACATAACAATAAAATCCCACGCTGCAAGTTTGTAAAGATGTCAACACTTTGCACTTCAGTTTCATCAAGCAACTGTTCATGTACCAACACAACTGCATGTTGTGAACCCTCTGCTTTTCTCCATTTTCCTGTGACTGTCACACACAGACACAAACACACACACACACACACACACACACACACAGAGCTGGTGAAGATAGAAAATGGGTTTTGCCGGTGACAATAAGAGATGAATGGAGATGTGCTCAGAGTAAATGAGGTGATTTCCATGATGAAATAGAGCGATAAAAAGGAAGAGGAAAAATCCTCTCTGTCTCTCTCAGGCCCTCCTCCGCTTTGTTGGAAGCCCATTCATCATGACATCATAGTGATGGAGAACACACACACACACACACACACACGAGAGAGAGACAAAGAGGAAAGCAGGTTGAAGTTCTGCCCGGTGTTGTTGAAGTCAAGTGGGTGGTGTCCCTCTGGAGTGTTGATCACCCTCAGGGGGGAGACCTCTGATCTGCTGAGGATTGAAAGTAAGCCAGCGAGGAGCGACGTAGTGGGCGAAGTAGTCGGAAGCAAGAGGCAAAGCCGGCGGTGCTGTCTGAAGGTCATCTTTTCCCCATGCGGGAGAGCGGGGGGCGGGAGGCCGGAGAGCTCCGGGCTCGGTGGGCGGAGCGGGGGCCACGGGTTTTCCTCGATGGCTGCTGGCCGGGTCGGTAGATAGTCGCTGTCCGACGGGTTTGAAAGATGTTCGACCTCACAGAGTCATAAATTACACAACGTCAGACCAAAACATCGGGTCAAACCAAATGAGCAACTTCTAGGCGCCCCCTTCTCTCTGTAATGGATCTTTTTAGCACCGCTAGGCTAAGCTAAGCTAGCTGCTAGGCTACTTCAAAGCGAGCAACACTCCATAATGTGTGGACCGCAGATCCTACGAGGCATGAGCCGCCGCCGCCCGGCACAGGGACACGCTGTTAGTTGTGTAAGACATATGTGTCCCCCCCCCCCCCCCCCCCCCCCCCCATGTCGTCGCTTCTCGAGCCTGTGGCTGGTTATTTCTCTACCATCAGCGCATCGATGGGTTCGGGGTATCGCAGAGGCCCCGGTGCTCGAGGGGGGAGCCTGGAGACGTCGGGCCGTTTAAATTGCCGGTGGTTGTTTCCTGCCGAGCGACGCTGGCATGTGGTTAGCGGCGTTTGGCAGGTTTGTGGAGATGGATGTCACACAGCTGTCGCGCTCTTCCTCTGATCGAGCACGACTCGGTGAAGAGACGCTGGCGTCGTGTGGACGTTTTTTTATTTCTTAAAGAATTTCAACAGCTTGTGTTTTACCTGCGGGGTATTTGCCCGCATTGATGTGATTTTCTCTTTCATGATGTGGTCCTTGTCCCCCACATCACTAAACATCTTGTTCAGTTGACATTAGATTGTAAGAAAACTTGAAATTTGTTTTTTAGATGCCACAGATTAGGGCTTAAAGAGGAAATGGCAATAGGGCGGGGGGGGGTTTAAATCACACATTTACTACTTTGACAAAACTACTGCGGCATAACGACATCGTTGACAAGCAGTTGAGTTACTTTTCACTGTCTAATGTCTCCCATAAATCTCCTTTTTGTTCTCCATGACTTGTTGCCCATGACATGTAACGTGTCCCGAGCCGGTGCTGCAGTGGACGTGACTCTTTGTTTCAAAGACGAGAGTCAAGAGTGGACGCCCCCCCCCCCCCCCCCCCCCCCCCCCCCCCCCTCCGTGAATACTGGAGGTGAAAGAGATGAACAACAACAGCGGGACGATGACACTTTAAGTTAATCACTGCATTTTAGGGATCAGAGACTCCTGGAAAAGGTCATTCTGCTGCTGCTCCTCGGGTCCTCTCTCACTCCCCCCCCCTCTCTCTCGTCTGTGTCTTCCTGCGTCCCCTTCACGCTGCCCTCCCCTCCCCCCCGCTGTCCACACACCGACGGCACTTCCTTCCCTTAATATTAAAAGAGACTTGTCAAGTCCTATCATTAATCTCTGTCTGCCCCCCTGAGCTCGGTGCCCTTGTGGAAAGGTCTTTGAATACACAGTCTTGTGCACACGCACACACACGCACACACCCCCCCCCCCCCACCCCCTCTCTCTCTCTTGCTCTCAGGTAAAATCCTACAGTGTACAACTTGTGGAACATAAAAAAAAGATTAGGGAAAAAGCTGACCTGGTGTCTGCTGCTCGGCTGAGTGCCCCCACCCCCCCCCCCCCGGCACAGAGACCAGCCCCTCCCATCGGGGGGCGACAAGAGTTCAGCGGTGGGGCGGAGGACAGAGGACAGCGAGAGGACAGGCGCAGCTGAAATAAGGAGTTTACAGGACAGAAGAAGGGAGGACGGTGTTCACACGTTTTAATAATAATAGTAATAACACTTTTAATACAATAATACAGTAGTCTATTCAAAATGAATTATTATTGAAATATCCTTTATGAATAGTTAATTCAACTTTAATGGACAAACTAACTATAGAATGGTAATTATTGATGTATTAGTAATGCAAATGTACATCTTATATAATAGACAACAAAAGAAGTTCTGAAAATATATTTGACGACCCGAACAAAATGTCCTGCGTCCCACATGAGGGTCCCGGGCCGGTCTTTGGGAATGATTGTGCTATTATGTGGACCACGGGGGGGGGGGGGTCAGCTATGATTTGGGCTGGACGATGGACGTGACGGGGATCCACTTTGCAACCTTGGAGACGACCCGTGACGCTCCGTGTCCTCAAAATGTCCCCCCCCCACCCCTCCACCTCCCGGGTTTGTCCTCATTTCACAACCTCTGGGCCTACGCCGGCGTATTGGACGCCGCTGCCGATCGGGAGGCAAATCGGTTTTTTCCGGAGCGCCTCCAAGCCGCCGCCGTCCCCGGCGCGTTTAAACTGCACTTGGTATTTAAGCGCCGGCGCAGATCACATTACAAGTGGCTCTTCCTTCTGTTCGGTGCTGGCGGCGTGTTCCATTATGCGCTCCTCCATTTCCCAAGCTGCCCTTCAGACTGCGTTGAATGTCAGCTGCTGGGGGGCATCGAGATTCTTTATCAATTATAACAGCCGAGGCGGCAAAAAGTGAATCAGGAGACGATAGCATCAGCGCGAGGGAGTGGAGGAGGGGGGGCTCAGTGCAGGTGGATGGAGCCGGAGGGGAAGGAGGATACCAGAGATTAATTAGAGATGTTAGAAGAAAGGGGAGGCTGAGAGTAGTCTCCCAGTCGCGCTGCTCGTGTGTTCGATGTTTTGTCGGCAAAATGGTGAACCCGCTGCTCACGGAGCTGCTCACGACGCGGCAGCTCCGTGAGCAGCGGGTTCACATCCTTTCAGTCAGTGAAGCCTCACAGGCGCCGAAGCACCACGGAGAGTGCACCTTCAGCAGAATCTTTTTTTTTTTTTTTTTTTTTTTTTTTCACGTGGGCTTTTTTTGTTGAAAAAAGGAACAATTTCCAACCGCCGCTCTATTTTGTCGCGCCAGCCACCAATTTCTTGCAACAGAGGCAATCTGCTATGTGGCTCTCTTCAAAGGCACCCGACCGCATTCATAAAAGCAGAAAACGGAAGCATACAAACAACCCCATTTAAAGGAAATTTTGACTTCGATTTTCTTTTTTTTAAACGTTTTTCCAAACCTTCACTCTTTCAAAGTCAAACCTTTGGCAATGACTGTCCACCACCTGGGCTAAGACTCGGCCTGGTGTCTCCATGCTCTATAGGACAGGTGGTTCTGTGTGTTTGTATTGATTCATTTCTTCACCAGTCACAAACAGATTTTTACACACAGAAAACAAATTGTCCACATACACAAAGGAGAAACAGGGTCTATACACTTTTCAGTGGGCCATTTTCTGAACAATGGACCTGGCCGCAAAGGAGTTTTGTTACAATGCAGCGTGTTTCTTTTTTTTTTCAAAGGCTCCAGAACACCTTCAAATGTAATCCTTTTGAAAACGTAGCGCCCAAAGAGAAATCTATAGAAAGCCAAATTAATTCCAGTCACATGTAATGCAGAGTACCATATAGGACGCATGGAATACCGTGAGATTAATTAAAATTAATCTGCTTTTATCTGAAAAAAAAAACAAAAAAAGCCCACTGTGTAAAACATAATAATCCTTCACGATGGACTGAGCTCTTTGATGCGTCTCCCTGCATCTGTCGCACAACATGTTGTTCACACACACGGGTCGTCACTTCCCTTGACTAATTATGATGCATGCTTCGCTGTGTGGTTGTGCGAGTGGGCCGTCTCGCAGCTGGCGGAGCAGACGACGTGTGGGTGTTGTCAGAAACAGATGTTGCCCCGCCCCCCCTCTTCCTAAGGTAGTTGTCGACGTCTTAAAGAGAAGACCTGCGATGTGGACGTGTGTCTTATCTGCGTATGTATGTAAGTCCTGTGATCTGTGACTTTGATTGAAGTCGACGCGAGTTTTGACGAGACATCGCAAAAAGTGTAGCTTTGACCAGGAAGGTGACCGTCCTTCAACAAACTATAAATGTGTGACCTACCAAGCATAGATCTGAACACTGTTCAAAAGCTGCCTAGATGTCGAGGTCAACATTGGGACAAATTTAGTAGCCAACAAAACGCACAGAGGTCAATAGCACTAGATGAAGATTGACCACTTTAACATGATGCCTTTCGTCACGTCACAAACATCTCCACGTGACCAAAGGGGGCGGGTCTCTATGCTGCCGACGCCCTCCTCAGAGGGGGAGGGGGGGCAGGAGCTGTGTGTGTGTGTGTGTGTGTGTGTGTGTGTGTGTGTGTGTGTGAGAAAGCTGCTTCTTCTCGCCTCCTCGTCAGCTGCTTCGCCGTCACTTCGCTGTCAGTTCCCTGCCTCCCTCCCCCCCCCCCCCCCCCCCTCCCGCTGAGCCCCCCCACCGCTGCCACGTCTAGCTTTCAGGATAAACGGGGCACGGCAGCAGCGGGACACGTTCGAATATTTACACACGTAATTAAGATGTGGTGTCTCAAGAAAAAAGAAAAAAATCCTCAGGCTTGGATTAGTTTTTTGTTGTTGCTTTTAGCAAAACCTGAAGTAAGTAATAATAAGATGCATGGTGTTAATTAATGAGGTTTTTTAAATGAATTAGTATGAATATTTTGAAAAGGGATTTTATCAGATTCTACTTCTTCCTGCAAATAATGAGGTGAGAAATGAAAATAATAACAAAGCGACAAAATAACAAAATCTTCTGAACAGCTGACTTGACTTTTTAGAAGGAGCTAAAGTGTGAAGCGACGGGTTCACAAAGTGTCAAAGCTGCGTTTTCCCCACGAGAATCACATTTTAGTAGCTTTGCTGTTTTTTTCTCAGACGTGAACTGAAAATGTCTTTATATTTTCTCACTATCAAGCCTAGTGCACATAAAACACATACACTATTGTAGAATAGTTAGAATAGCTGTAGAAACGGTCCACTGTGTTCACTCATAGACGCTTAATATCAGTTCATCAGTTCTATTCTCATTATTCATTTAATTATTTTCTGTTGTCACACTTTCTGGGGGTTTTGAACCATTGGTATTGATTGATTTTCATCTCATGTGGATGTAGCACGGGTAGTAGAAAGTTTCCCTTCCAGCGTCCAGCACACGGCGTTACTTTCCTAATTTATAATCCCTGAAGCAAAAAGTAGTCCTCGCGTTTTCCTCCCACACCTCAAACTGAATTAATCTCCACCGCCCCCCCCTCCAGATGGAAACTCAAAACAACAAATCAATATCAACCTAAAGCGTAATGTGATTTACACGTTTACACCTGGACTCGCACGCCGTCAGCAACGGAGAGCAGCTGCCTCGGGATGGGAATAATTATGAAGCTAATTAAGCGCTCCTACGCCGCATTGTCAAATATTTATACCCCAATATTGTCTCTCCTGTCAAATGATTACCACATGTCATCCACGGAGTCACAACAAGTGCAGTACTGTTACTTTGAGGTCTCGCAGGTACTTTTTTTTTTTTTTTTTTTTTGCACCTTCATCGCTCTGATTTCCTGCCTCTTTCAGTTCCTGTAAGTAATTGTTCCTTTTTCGGTTCTCAGGTTGTGTTCCCCGTGTCTACCATTGCGTGTCCGCTTTCTCTCTTTTCGTCCTCCTCCATCATTTTCCACCATCTGCAGCGAGTTTGAAAAATGCGGATCTACCCGAAAAACATGGCTGTAATTGGCTGGATAATAGCATCTCCTCGCCCAGCCCTCTATTGGTTTATTTCCCTATTAGCCGCACAAGCTATTACTAGGTGACTGATGGGACGTCAATTAGATCGTTCAGGTTGTTAGCTCCGAGGCATCGCAACTGGTTGCCTAGCAACTGGTTACTAATGGTTGAATATTGCCAATGATCTGATACAAGTTCTCATCCGAACATGCGTTATACACATGTACTATGTAGATCACCTTCCTGATAGGTGTGTGTGTGTGTGTGTGTGTCAGCAGCCTGACACAGTGAGAGCTAAATTCAACCATCTGCTGCTATGTCTGTCACACAGTCTTGGCATCAGGGTCAACCAAGGGCGTGTGTCCTTGTGGGTGTGGTGCAGCTCATGGAATAGCAATGCATGCTGGTTTTTCCTGGAGGGAGATGGGAGGTGGGGGGGGGGGGGCACAGTACAAAACCTGGGCAGTTTTTATTTTATTAGCATCTTGTGATTGTTTTGTCAAATCCGAGGAGATCCGTATTGTGTCTGTGTCTCCTGTGTCTCGGCTGGTCTCTGTTCTCGATGTGCACGGCCTCGTCACTAGCGTCACTAGCGTCACTAGCGTCACTAGCGTCACTAGCGTCACTAGCGTCACTAGCGCTGTGTGTTGGCGGGACCTGTCCTCACTCCCCACTCGACGAACCCTGGCTCTTGGTCAGTTTGCCTTCAGCGTCCCTTATGACAACGTCGGAGCTCAATCGGCTCCACTTCAGAATCCTTCTCGGCGCCAACGGTCGGAGCCACTGGCAGAGTATGAAGAGAGGGGAAGTCCACGGAGGGAGGGGGCTGCGGTGGGTGGTTGTTGACTTTCACCTCTCCGGGGACAGTGCGTCCAGCCGTATGGTTCAAAGAGTGTTGGGTAGGGGAGGGAGCAGGTGTTGGTCCACAGCACAAGTTCAGCTTGGAAGATCCGGTAGGCACAGATTATTGGGAACACCCACAGTCTGTATCAGGGGAGCCCAATAGGTCGATAGCCCGAAAGGAGCCAATAGATCGCCTGCCGTTGGGGAAAAAAAGAAAAAAAACGTCAGAAAAACTAATGCTAACTAGCGGCAGAAGCCTGGCTTTACACATCTCAAGCCTTTGGTATGAACCTTACTCGGTCAGTTGGTAGATGCAATGGTTGTTTTGACCGATATACATGTGTATATATATATATACACACACTGATGACATCACATGTTGTGCTTATGTGATGTTATAGATTCACAGCTTTCGGGTAGTATAAACATCTGGGGGAAAAAAAAGGAAAGTGGCATTACATCATCCTCACCAGCAGTTAATGTCGGCTCGTGTACAGGTAGTATGTTTGGAATGCACCAAAAAAGAACCTATCACAGTTTGTGGCGTCCAAGGTAACTTGGTGCCTGGTTCGAGCGTAACATGTCATTCAGCTTCTTTGTGAGGGCTGGGTGTAAAGTTTCACATGGTTGAAAATGATTTAGACCCAGTGGGAACATTGGCTAATCAAAAAGGTTTATTTGGAAATCAAGCTTTGGTCCAAAGGGGGACTGCAGTGTTCCTGAAGACCAAGAAAAAAGAGACAAATGAATCATGAGCAACAACAGCGCTCATTCTATCAGCTTTTGTTACTTCCTGTGGCAGCGTCCCTGTTTACTTCTCAGCTTCTCACCCCTGTGTTCACACACAACAACATCTGCAACACCTCCCCGGAGCCGCTTCAAGCGTGGCCGCGGCACCGAACGCATTAACCCTCACAGCTACGACACACAACAAAAAATACATTTACATTTGACCCTGCTTGAGGAAAAAGCTACCCATTGACACACAGGAGCCACAGGTAGCCCTGATGCTGCACAAATGGGATTTGACGGCACCTTCAAAGTAGCAGTAGTACTTAAACTGTACTTTGTTTTGAAACTGCTTATTTGACGAAATTGTACTTTCTTGTTACTTGTTCTTCTGAGTTTGTATCGCTGTGGAAATGCACTTATTGTAAGTGGCTTTGGAGAAAAGTGTCGGCTAAATGACACGTGATGTAATGTAATGTCACAACGTGAGAAAAGGGCATTCTGGCTTCATGAAAGGCACATGGCGGTGGAGGAAAAGGTAGCCACCACGCCACGTCTTCAACAGGAAGACCTTCTGACGTTCCATTGTAAAACACCAGCGACCGCTCCGGTGGATTTTAACCCAACGATAAACATCTCCCCGCCTCGACGAAGGATTTCACTCGCAACAATGCGGACGCGCAGTAATCCGTTAAAAGACTGCGGCGCCTTCTTCGCCGCCCGATGTATGGGCTTGCTTCAGTTGGCCTGGAATGCTTTGCTAATCTCACACTCACTCACACACACGAAGCCCGTCATCCAGGTAAGCGGTTCCTCTCCGTCTGATAGGAGGACTCCTGTCAGAGTGTCTGTCAGCGGCGCCGCTCTGGGGATGGCAGCCCCTCGTTGGAGTGGCAGCTGCTTCCTTCTCTGCTTCTTTTTTCTCCGCGGCATTCTTCCTCTGCATGTTGATTGCTGTTGTCTTTTTTTTTGTGTGTTTGATTTGTTAACAGCACGGCTACACGAGTTCAGCCGCTTGAGGCCTTTGTGCGACCTTTTTTTGTGAATATGAAACCCCCGTCGCCCAGTAGGATTTAGTCCATAATGAACCGTATTTTAGTTTTGTACCCAGTCGGTAGGGAGAATGGGGCTGATTTTTAGGCTCACTTTCCTTCTACCCAGGTGAAAGTTGTCGAGTGAAGCGCCGTGTATGACGCTGAATTATCACAGCATGTGCTGTAATTGCCCGGATGATATTAATTTCAGGCCATTTTCCTGCATTCACTACAATGAAACTCCATTCACACAGGACTGAAAGGACTTTTGAAAGGTCTTTCATATCACGTCGCCGTCGCGTTTCACTGCGTTGGCTGTCGATCAAATAAAACCACTTCAAAGGTTTCTAAACCAATGTGCTCAAGCAGAACAACGCGGCGTCCCAGCAGAATCTAAAAAAAATGGAACTCCAAAAATGACACGATTTTAGCCTTTCGCTGCATTTGGACCAGAGAGACGGAGCTAATGTTTTTCCCTTTACCTCCTTTACCCCCCCCCCCCCCCCCCCCCCCCCCCCCGCTTGTACATATCTCATCCAACACTATTGAATACCACGTGCAGACGTTCGTTTTGTTATTTGATCACGTTGCTGTGACACACACACACACACACAGTCTTCTTATTTCTGATGGCAGTCGGTGACAGTTGATGCTCTGGCTGCAGTTTGCCCTGCGCTTCACGGCTGAAGTTGCACCGTTGGGGTTGTAAAAACTGTTATAATAAACTGTAAAATACTAAAAACTGTTAGTCTCACCAAATTTCATCACTGAACACTGTTTGTTTCTGGAATAACTCATGAGACAATGAGACAATCCCAAAATAGGGAGACAAAAAGCATTTGCATGCAGAGCTCCTCCTTCAGTGAGTTAATGTTGTCATTTCATATATTATCATATCACCAACTAATAACTTGCATACAGACTAATCATTTTCTCCATTTTCGTCATAATAATCTCAGTGTTCTGGCTTATTTATTGTGTTTCACTAAAGTCAAATGAAACAAAAAGCTAAATTGCCTTTTAAACTAAAGGCATTAGAGAAAATAAATGAAGTAGTCTGTCACCATGGCCTGTGTGTGTGTGTGTGTGTGTGTGTTAGCACCAATTTCCATTGTGTGCAGCTGCTGAGTAAAACCAACTTCTGTGTGCACAAAGGGACGGACAGAGCGATCAAGAGAGCGGTCAAAGAAGAAGAAGGGAGCGCTGATTGCGAGGGGCAAATCAAATTGAAATTGCTCTGTTTTGTGTCTGCTAAGTGAGGGATGAGACATCAGCAGGGGCGATGACTTTCCAGACTCCGGTCGAGCCTTTTTTTTGAAAAGGGCTCCTTTTAAAAGGCTCTTCAATTCCACTCTTTAGTCTCTGTACGGTGGTCTGTTCTGGAGAAGCATCGTTTTAAACGTGTAGTGGATTAGTGAAGCCTTCTGCTTTATGTTCACAGACTAGAAGAAGGTAGAAGGTTGTGAAGGTCAATCATCTCAACCCCGACGCAGATGTTTGGTTGGTATAAAAGCACACATAAGAGGGCAACACAAAATGCTCCTCGCTGTGGTCATTTTCCGTAGACACATTTTTAAAAAGGTTTATCATATTATGGGATTCAAATCGTAACCACAATCCAAACAGTCAAACTCTCAAACCAACTTCCACAAGAGTCTGTTCACGACTGCTTGAAACCCCTCCACCGCCCTGCTGAGTGAGAGACGGGATGACAGCTGGAGATGACGTTCCCTTTGTGCGGCTGTTGAGTGGGAAAACGTTAAAGAAAAGTACGAATGCACAGACTCGCACGCGTATGCGTCCGTCTCTTTGCCGCAGTCGCAGCCTTCTGGAAGGAGAGAATCACTTCTAACCTGTTAAAGCCAGCAGAGATGTTTATCTGCTCATTTGGGTTCAGTCTCTCTCTCATTCTGAAGCAGCCGCCTCTTACGTTTGGCTTCAAACTGACCAACAAATGAGCTGCCCAAAGAGCCTGATCAATTGCAATGATTGAGGTCCAGGACCGAATGTGTGGGTAGACACACACACACGAACACACACTGCCACGCACACACCATCTGGGTTGATTAGAGTAAACTATATTAAGGAGTTTCTTCAGACTGGCACAACATTGCGATTGGAAGCTGTTTCCATTAACCTCTGCATAGTATGGCAGGATGCAGACCCTAGTTTGCACATGCACTACCTTGCACCATACACACACATACGCACACACACACACACACACACACACACACACACACACACTCACAAGCACAAAATCATATGAAGAGTCTTCTCTCTTTCCGCCTCAAAGCATCCAAAGATCCAGACACATTCTTTGTGTCTCCAACACACTAAAATACGCACGAGGGGACGAGCTACAACACTACAACAATGCACTGACACACACTCGTGCCACACGCATGCCTCACTCCCTCCTCGCATCCCTGACCTACATCACAGCATGAATAAAGCAGCAGTGATGAAGAAACTGAGCTCAGAGGTGGGAGGAGGAGGAGGAGGAGGAGGAGAAAGAGGTGGTGGGGGGGGGGCACACGTTAAGACACACCAACACACACAGTGTCACAGGACCCCGCCTTCGACGAGCGCTCTCCACTCTGAACCACCGGGGGCCACGTCTCACAGCAGAGGGTACGTAAACAAGGGGCACCCGGGGGCGAGGTGGCACCTCGGAAGGCGCCGCAGGTTGGATTCGGCTGGTGGTTCGCCGCCTGGAAGCAGTTCCCTATTTTTTTGATGTGGGCAGATCAATGGTTTTCCCGCTGAAGGCCAGCGAGGCTTTTGTTCGCCTGAATACTCGATGCGTCTCTCTTTGATTGTGCAATTCAACACTCCCACCGTCCGCTCTCCTCTGAGGGGGGAAAAAAAAAAGAAAACCTGCTGGGTGTTGCATGCAAGTCAATTACATACTTCATACAAATTTATTCTGTTGTAAGGGAGAAGTGTGAGCTCGAAAAAAACCTCAAAGCCGGAATGTATTTATCCAAAGAGAGGATATGGAAATACTCTCCTCACTCTCTCCTCCCCTTAAGTGTAGCATACAAAGTCCCTTAAGTGGTGGAAAGGCCCGTTAGCCTCAGGAAACGGGTTCTGTGCTGCTCACATCCACATAAATACTGTACACACACACACACACACACACATTTAGCCTCCTCTGCATAACACCTCCCTTGTGTGTTTGCGATCCCTTTTCATCAGCAGTCATCCAGCTCGGTTAATGCCCCCCCCCTCCCCCCCGTGAGCTGCGTGTTTCAATGCTCACACGATGCCTTTCAAGCTACATTAGAGAGAGGGAGAGGGAGAGAGAGACAATGAAGCGCGTTCGCCCGGACGTTGTGGACGCCAGGACCGTGAGCTCATGTCCGTCCCGTCCTCTTAATGTCGTACGTACCTCAAAACACCTGCAGTTAGTTGATTCAAACGCACCAAAGTTTACTGACCTCGCAGAACTATTTTCTTTGGCCTCCCACGGTCTGCTGCTCCTATTTCTTTAATATCCCACTAATTTCCTTTTCTCTCTCCTTGCTTCCCGTCTCTTAGTCATTCTGCGTCTTTTACGGGGCATTTTGGGTATTTTATTGGATTGTTGCTAGTGAAGTGTGCGACCGTAAACGAGCTTGAGTAAAGACATGCCTCAAAGATCCTCGGTTATGTGGAATGCATCCTAACCGCTCTTAAGGGGGGGGGGGGGCAGACATTCTTTGAAAAAGTAGTCTTGTCCATCCTCTGACGGATGAGGCAGGGCGGGTTTCGGATGGAGACGCCGCCTCGAGTGAGTAACCGTAAGCAACAAGGTGACACGCGGGGAGACCCGGCGTCTGAGCCCCATCTCGCTTTATTACTCGCATGAGGAATCGCTGCTCCCCCCCCCCCCCCCCCCCCCGTGTGTCTCTGCAGAGCCGTGCGCGGTTAGTTATTAATCCACTCTCTCTCTCTCTCTCTGCTCCGTTTGTCCCCCAGATATCGACGAGTGTGCGACCCAGATGCATTACTGCCAGTCCGACGCGGTGTGCGTCAACCTGCCCGGCAGCCATCGCTGCGACTGTCCGCCCGGCTTCATCCGAGTGGACGAATACTCCTGCACTGGTACGTCCCCATGCAACGCTCATCGCTGCCACGTCGTCGCGCTTTAAAGGAGGCCCGTTACCATAGTTACGCCATCAACACATCATGCAACATGTAAACACGATGCATTTTCATGCCGACAATCCTTTTCATGAAATCGCCAATATATTATTATTATTATTATTATCATATAGTCCTTTAAAGCTGGTCCCAAAAGTCTTAGTTCCATTGATTGGTCGAGCGTTGACTGATCACATGATCTCGTCCTGTGGGTGGTGGTCGGTCCTTTGCTGTGTGGTCTGAATGTTCTCCCCTGGCTCCCTTGTCGCTTGTCTTATGAACATCGGCGAGTGAGGGTACGCATTCGCCGCAGTTGGCGCTAAAAGTGCGATAAAACATTCATTTTTCTGATATCAAAGCATGTGATGAAATCATGCCGTGATAAAGGTTGCGAGAATCGGCGCGTGTGAGTATTGCCGCCATTCAGCGCGTATTTCCTGGTCGGCGCGGTGAATAGTCGAGGTCTGAAGTGTCCTGCTACAGCCACGGCCCTGAGCTCCTCCTGGCCGAGTGTCGGGCCAAAGTACGCAAACCAATTCACCAATTGGCTTACTTTCAAACAGCACGGTGCAGCTGCTGCGTGCAAAGTGTACCTGCGGCGACGCTTTTTCTGCGCGTGCTCGGCTGCGCGGCCACACGAGTGTTCTTTAATTAGCTCTCAGTTGGCAGCCACACGGGGACACGGATCCATAGACAATCAATCTATTTTTCCGGCTTGTAAACTGTCCCGGCTGCTGACTGGGAGCCCTGCTCTACATCTGCTGGGAGAGATAAATCCACCCCCCCCTTTTCAGCTTGTCCTTCAGCTTCTTCTTAAGGGGTTTCAGATTGTAACACGGAGGGAGGAGCCTGCTCTTCTTTTCTTTTTTTCCACATCGCTAACACGATTGCGCATTAGCTCCTGTAATTGGTGCGCTCTGCAGGAATCCGCTTTGTTATTCTCCATTGTGTCTGGATATCGCAGCGGTTTCTGGTGATGATATTGTTTTCCCCGCATTTAGAGCGGGACGCACACGCACAGACACACACACGCACAGACCCCGGCGGGAATCCAGTTTCTGATCTCTCCGTTTTCTTGATCCGTAAAGCCGCTAGCGAGGGGGGGGGGGGGGGGAGGAGGAGAGTTAAATCAGTATGACCGGCAGCTGCTGAGCTTTTATCATTAATACGCTCCCATCGAGAATGAAAGACACACTAATGCCCAGTTATCCATAGGTAGCGCCGTACGGTTCAGGCCAATACTGTGGTGGCCTGATGCTATTATAGCCCTTTGACACCCACCCACTTCTACAGAGTAGGAAGAAACATTACAATTAACTTAATAAATATAAAGGCAAAGAGCCAGAAAAATGACTGCGGGAGACATGTGTTGGATGACGATCACTGACTGCAGTGTTTGTCTCTGTTCCTGTCTTTTAGCTTCAGGTTTGTGTGTGAGGGGGGGGGGGGGGGAGTTAAAGTGTGTCTCCATGGACGTCTCTCCGCTCTTGGCTTTTGTCCCCCCCCCACAAATGCGCCTCACATGCCGCTGTGGGCGCCGCGCGGATCCGCGGTCGATATTACCAGCTGCGCGGCTCCTTCCTCGGAGGAGTGAAATGTCACCTGTTGCGGTGTTTTACACGACACGTTGCGTGTCGGCTTTAGCACCGGGCCTCATCGCTGCCGGGCCGGGGGGCCTGAACCGCTCCCTGTAACCAACGCGGGACGCTGCGCGGCTTTTGACGCCGATGCAAGCAGCCGAGCGCATAGATGTATATAAAGGCTAGATGTCTAGTGGTAGGGGCAGCTCGCTCACCCATAACATTGTGTTGGTAGTGGTACATGCAGTTTAAATTACCATAACTTAAACCCATAAACCCGAAAGGTTTGGTTTGTTATGAACATCAGACATTTTTTTGTATGGAAACCCATGATTATAATTATTATGTTTTAATATATATGTATATATATATATATTAGGGCCGGGACTTTAGCGCGTTAATTACGATTAATTAATTACAATGTGAATTAATTACACAAAAAATAACGCATTAAACATTTTTTACGCATTTTTACACTTATTTTTTGCACCGCGGAACGTTTCTCACTGGATGAGTTTCGGAGGACCGATTATACTGGAGCACCAAGTAGCGTTCATGACTTCAGACAACAACAAACCACAGTGAACATGAACGAAGAAGCTGACGAGACCGTGTCGGTTGGCCCCGTGAATGGGAAATCTTATTATAATAAACACACGGATGGAAGCGTCGATAAGAGCGTGGTTGTGTGCAAGCTGTGCAACAAGGAATTCACATCGAGCCTCAAGTATCACCTCAACGCTAAACAATTAGCAGCTAGCCTGGACGTTAGCCACACTCCGGGTACAAGGACCCACACCCAACCCACACTGCACCAGATGACTGGTTTAAGGACCAGGGTAACTAAGTCCACGTCTGAAAAAATAACCAATGTTCTGAATGTACTTGAAAGTATTGGTCTACTTAAAAAAAACATAGTTTATAGAAGGTCTACTTACCTATAGGCTACCTGAATTTCTGAAAGTACTATATTTCTAAATATGCTATTGCTACACTTGTCTGCTGGAATTGGTTGAACAAAAATAAAAATCCATGTGAAAAAAATTACTTCTCACTGTTCTCAGGTCAAATATTTATGCAATTAAAATGCGATTAATTTCGATTAATTAATTACAAAGCCTCTAATTAATTAGATTAATATTTTTAATCGAGTCCCAGCCCTAATATATATATACACAGTGTCATAAATACATCTCTCTGCCGGGTGGGAATTTCAACATGCAGCATTTCTTGACGTATATTTGTAAAGGGAAATCTTTTTTGGAAGACAACATAATTATTCATGGTATGTATGCAGTGTCATAACTGCATCTCCCACGGGTTGAAAATTGAGCAAGCTATGGTTATTTAAAAAGTACAACACAATGTTACGGGTGAGCGGCCCTTACCAAGATGGCCGCCATGTGCGGACATTCGACTCCGTTGGCCGGCGACGCGGGCGAGACACCAAGCCTTTATGTCCATCTATGGCTCGCACGGGGAGACAGACACATTTTTCAATCAATCGTGTTTTTTTTTATGTGTCGAGCTGTTTGCACCCGGTCTTTGCCCTCACTGTCTACTGGTGCAGTGTGAGCAGAATCTAGTGGTCCAACGCTGCCGCTCTGCAAAGGAATTCTTCACCTCGGGTGAAGACATTGAAACTCTGTAATAAAGTGACGGCGTGCAGATGTTATGAGCTGCTGCATTGCTTTGGCTGATAATAGTCAGCCAGTTGGCAGACATTCAAACAGAGGTTTAAGTAGATTACATTAATACTTTCTATGGCACCTGTGTCTGTATCACATTATGAACATGCTTACACTGCATTATGTTAGGTGAAATAGATGTGACTTTTTTGCATGGATTTAATGTTTTCACTTTACTTAAAGCTGCAATGACCACCAAAAGTGATTACAGATAGTACAGATTATAATAAATTGACTATTATAAGAAGGATCCTTCCAATTAAAAAAAGATATTAAAGACACCATTACTACATATGATTATAATGTGTAATGAATGCTGTCTTAAAGTTTTGCATTTTCGTGCTTGTGATAATAATTATACTTTGTTATAAGCAGGTTATGACGCATAATAAGTCATGTATTATAGACAAAGTCTTAACAAAGGTTTTAGGCGGAAAATATCTTTTCTTGAATTCAAATAAGATTTCTATGTTTTTTTTTAGCTTTGAAGATGTTTCTGTATTAAATGATTATGTAATTAAAACGTGAACTGTGTTTAGAATCAAAGACTTTGCAGGAAGCACGGAGGGGGAGCCGAGGGCAACCAGATGAAGACTTTTTATGGAGCTGTAAAAAACAACACGTAACATCGCTTTTATTATTATTAAAAAGATCTCATATGTGGAGCTCAAACAGCTGCTGCCTTTAATCCAGTGATGTATGTTTCACTTCTTCCATCCTCATCTGCACCCTGCTGATCAATACTTAAACTTTTTTACTTTTAGAGGGTGCCCTTGATTTCACGCCTCGGTTGCCACACATATTCCAGTTAAGCACTGGCACACGCTGCATCTCCCTGAAGACACATCCTATGTTAAATGCAACTTTAATCAAATCCAATTCCAATTATACACGTAATGAACGTGGAGCTCAGGTGTGATGAGCCTTGAAACCTTGGCGCGCCTCCCTGTTTACATTAAGTCCTTAAAAATGGAGGTCAGGCGGCTCGAGGAGCCCGTCACACGCGGTTTGGGGGAAGGAGGCAGAGAAGTTTTCCTCAGTCCTCACCTTCATCCATTCGTAATGGGCCCTGAGAAGAAGCTGGTGTTTATATTTAGCCCCCCCCCCCCCCCCCCCCCCCCCCTCCTGCGTAAAGGAGTGTTTCTTCCCGCTCCTCAGTGCGACCTTTCCTCCTCGTCTTCTCCCGTTCTCCTGGTTGAATGCGCCTCCGTGTCTCTGGGATGGATGTTCCCCCGACTAGGACACATTAATGAAACATGCTTTCATTAATGGGAAATGCAGCCCAAGCATCGTTATTGCCTCCAGTTGTGTATTTCATTCGGGGTATTGAATGAATTGATGCCGCTGCATCGGTACGAGTTGGGGCGGCGCCGGCCCTTTAAATCACGCCAGGCAAACGCCGCTAAAAGATGTGCCAGTAATCCCTGACGTAAATGGGAACATTTTCAGCGCAGTGACAAGCACGTGTGTTTCAAATTGCCACGTCTCTGGCGTTTTAATATTGGAAGCGCCTCGCTAGCCGTGCTTAGTTCTCTCCCACATTTGTTGCGAGACGTGCTTATTTAACGCGCCAATCCTCGGGAATAATGCTGCGTTACCTGTAAATGTGTGTGCTGTGATCTGTTGTGCAAAGCGAAGCAGCAGTTGTTCTTGTTGTTGAACACGGAGCGAGGGAAAATATTCCCAAAAAAAATAAGTTGTCACTCCAGCCATGAAGTAATGAGTACAAAAAAAAAAAAGAAAGATCTTAGCCCGGTGGCATGAGAGATCAGGACAGACGGGCCCAGAGATGAACACCAGGTGTGACTCTAATCCCGAAGGGGATGCAAGCAGGGGGAATTAAACAAAGACACGTGACTGCATGAAGGTCCACGGGACACGGAGCCCGTTAAGCCGGCTTTGTCTCCGTCGGGTCTCCATGCGCTGGTAAAAACTGCCGTTTTTAGGTGGAATAAATGGAAATATAGAAACTCATTTTATGGAAGTCCATGTCCCTCCGGGCTAAACGCTATGACAAGGCGATCAATGCGCGACACGGGACGGACGTCCGCTGAGCTCACGAGAACACGACCCCCAAAGACAAAAGAAGAATTCCTCGGTTCTTCTTCATGGGCCCGTCGCTGCTCATTAAACTTCGCATTACTGAAACGTTCCGTTTGACGTCACTGAACGAGACGGCTTTGAAAGCTAAAGAGACGAGGACATGTTTTACCAATCTATTATGCAAAGGTGTTGCTTCAGCTCGCAGCCCCTGATGCGCAGACTTTGTCTCGTTTATTCGCTTTCACGGACCGTCCTGATTTAAAATAGTTGTGAGCGCTGAGGAAAAAGAACAGAAGAGTACCTACTGCTTGAGTTTGAGTGTAATTTGTGTAATGGGAGAACATGCAGCCGGAAACCAAAAGACGAGAATAAATAGGAACCAAACAAAACCGGGTATAACAACCCGGGGGCCAATGCTGCTGCAGCATTTATTTGTTGGAAGAGAGAGGGTTATTGTGGAGAGAGAGAGAGATGACCGCACCTCGCTCTCAGCAGTTAATAGTTGCTGCACCCTCTACAAAAGATGCTTTCAGCTTTCAACGTATCCTCGTGCAACACTTTTCTGCTTTAAAAAGTTCTCCAATCGGGAGCTAATGTAGCTCTAATTAGCGGCTATATTTCTAAGCACGTACCTTTTAGACTGTAGCTGAGTCCCGTACTTACCGAGACCGGACAGGAAGTGCATTTCACCGGCGCCGTAATTTACCCAAAGTGCCGAGAGAAGTGGACGCGGTGCATCACTGCACCTGTAGACACTGCCGATGGAGGCCGGCGGTGCGTTTTGGTTGAAACGTTTCAGCTCGAGCGGATGATTAGCATTCAGCCCGAGGCTTCGTGACACATGGAAACAAAGTGCAAAGAAGATCCACTGCGGGGAAAAAAAATTACCCCACGATTCAAAGCAGTAGAATTTAAAGACAAGAAGCCATTTTGGGTTCAATCCAAAGCCCTTTGTGTATCGCAAGTATACAATTCTGCACTAAAGGGGAGTCACTGTTCTCCCAGTTATCTTCCCTACGGGGAACTGGAGATCTGTTCGCTCTCCTCATTGGTCCAGATCATTTAGATCATTAGTTTGTGATGGTTTACATACTTTGTTTTATATTCATACGATATACTGGAGCCTTGGAGGAGAGGAGCAGTGAAATGCAGATAGTCTGAAGGCCGGTGGCTTAGAAGAAGGAAACAACCAGAGATACACTCACCGGCCACTTTATTAGGTACACCTGTCCAACTGCTCGTTAACACTTAATTTCTAAGCAGCCAATCACATGGCGGCAACTCAGTACATTTAGGCATGTAGACATTGTCAAGACAATCTCCTGCAGTTCAAACCGAGCATCAGTATGGGGAAGAAAGGTGATTTGAGTGACTTTGAACGTGGCATGATTGTTGGTGCCAGAAGGGCTGGTCTGAGTATTTCAGAAACTGCTAATCTACTGGGATTTTCACGCACAACCATCTCTAGGGTTTACAGAGAATGGTCCGAAAAAGAAAAAACATCCAGTGAGCGGCAGTTCTGTGGGCGGAAATGCCTTGTTGATGCCAGAGGTCAGAGGAGAATGGCCAGACTGGTTCGAGCTGATAGAAGGGCAACAGTGACTCAAATAACCACCCGTTACAACCAAGGTGGGCATAAGAGCATCTCTGAACGCACAGTACGTCGAACTTTGAGGCAGATGGGCTACAGCAGCAGAAGACCACACCGGGTGCCACTCCTTTCAGCTAAGAACAGGAAACTGAGGCTACAATTTGCACAAGCTCATCGAAATTGGACAATAGAAGATTGGAAAAACGTTGCCTGGTCTGATGAGTCTCGATTTCTGCTGCGACATTCGGATGGTAGGGTCAGAATTTGGCGTCTACAACATGAAAGCATGGATCCATCCTGCCTTGTATCAACGGTTCAGGCTGGTGGTGGTGGTGTCATGGTGTGGGGAATATTTTCTTGGCACTCTTTGGGCCCCTTGGTACCAATTGAGCATCGTTGCAACGCCACAGCCTACCTGAGTATTGTTGCTGACCATGTCCATCCCTTTATGACCACAATGTACCCAACTTCTGATGGCTACTTTCAGCAGGATAAAGCGCCATGTCATAAAGCTGGAATCATCTCAGACTGGTTTCTTGAACATGACAATGAGTTCGCTGTACTCAAATGGCCTCCACAATCACCAGATCTCAATCCAATAGAGCATCTTTGGGATGTGGTGGAACGGGAGATTCGCATCATGGATGTGCAGCCGACAAATCTGCGGCAACTGTGTGATGCCATCATGTCAATATGGACCAAACTCCCTGAGGAATGCTTCCAGCACCTTGTTGAATCTATGCCACGAAGAATTGAGGCAGTTCTGAAGGCAAAAGGGGGTCCAACCCGTTACTAGCATGGGGTACCTAATAAAGTGAGTGTATATGAAGCACTGCTTCTTAAACGGGAAAACATCTCATGAAATCAGAACTCAATGAGTAAATCAGAAGCGACGTTCCTGTCTGAGGGTTTTATTGCCTGTTCACGTTGGCACTTTTTCACCTTCACAATTTTCCCATCAATTCGTCCGCCGCATCCGTCCGTTAATGCTTCCACCTCCATGATTTCCAATCTGCCTGCGGACATTAAACGGCATTAATAAGCAGCCGCGGCCGTCGGTGTTTTGACTGCTGCTCCCCCCCCCCTCCATCGGCTCGGAGGCACATTAACACGCTGAATATTTGATGGCGTTACTCCTCCGCCAATCATTCTGCCCACACGTCACGCCGCTCTCTCTCTGGCGCGTCCCGCCGGCGCCGCGCCGACGTTCACCTCCGCTTTTATAAATCGGGTTGTGGGGAGGAAATCCTTGGGATGGGAAAAGCCAAATCGCTTCTGCCTTCGGGGCTGTGGGGGGGGGCTTCACGAGCTCCGCTCATTAATTACGGGCAATGTATTAGTCATGACTCCCACCAAAAGCTTTTTGCATTTCAATGAGGAGCGCACGTCCCGAGCCCTTGGGAGGTGGGGGGGGGTGGCTGCCACTTAGAGACGCAGGTCACGGCTTGGTGAGACGATGCTGCAGCAGTGCAGCGCCAGATTTCTAGTGCTCCTCGGGATATTGTTTGCAATCATCTAAAATCATGTTAGATTCTAATTGAAGACGCGTCGGCTGCAGCTCGATCGGTTTGACGAGCTCTGCAGTGAGCGTTGAATCAATCAAAAAAAAATCTGTTAATCTCATATTTATAAGCAACATAATTATTGTTTAATGTTGTTATAATTGTGTTCCCTCTCATCCGGTTCCCTTTTTTTTTCTCTTCCTTTAGTCGTGCAGCGTTGTCTCGGCCTCGGGTGACATCCGCCGCCACCGCCGCCGCGTTAGCGCCTGGCAGCGCGGCGCTCGTTAGTGGGACGCGCAGTCGGCGGTTTGGTGGGGCGTGTTGGTTTTGGCACATTTCTTGACACATTTTTCCCCCCCTGCACCCTCGAAATATCGCGTGATAACCCGGCGTTTTAGTCCCCCCCCCGGTGGCACCTGCAGAACAGGAAACCAGTGGGGAGACGGGAGGTCAGTCAGCGACATCCACGCGCGTCGCTTAGTTTGTGGTCATCACCTCGGGAATATGCATATTTATGGTGCGTTGGGCCTGAGAGATGAAAACTGAAACTTCCAAGAGGACGTACTTTCACAACTAAAAATGGTTCATATATTCTAGTCACACTGCTCTTGCAGCATAATCCCTTTATATTTTGTGGCAACTATGAACCCAATACATTTCAGTCAAATGTTCCCAACACACGAGGGCCGGCTGTGTCCAGTGTGTTTTAATTCACTCTAATTTCTGGACTCAAATGTTTCTGAAACTTGTTCCGTTCAGTTTTGGTGAAGCTTTAGTAGAAAACCCCCTAGAAACAATTTAAGTGAATTTAAGGTTGTTCAGCAAACAGCTTGAATCCCACCGCTTATTCCCCGTTGCCTCCAGCCAAAAACATGGGGGGGGGGGGTCTTGAATTTTAAACAATGACCCACAGTCCGCACAGCACTGAGTTATGTATCACTGAGTTATTGGTGAGTCAGCAGTTGAGCAGTGAAATAAATGTATGCCAAAGATGTTCATACTGCTGCTAATGCACGGTTGGCTATAACGCAGCAGTCCTAGAAGCTCATTTGACGCTCTTATCACTGCAGCTACATGCGTCATCTCACACGGGTCTCAAAAACCCCACATTTAATCTGTTCATTTAGTCGCTTTGTTGCCTCGTGCCTCCTCTTACAGACGCTGTTTCCACACGAGTCACACGAGGTCGTCCGTGAAACTTTGATCTTTTTTTCGGTAAAAGAACTGCAGGTGAACATCGTCGCTGCCATGTGTTTCCCTGCAGCCGCCTCGCAGTCCGTATTTAAAGGTTTCCCTCCGTCAGGTGCTCTGGATGCGCTGCTGCTCCTGTCTGACTCGTCCCCGCTACCTCAGCCAACATCATTAGGCTAATTGCTGCTGATACTAAACAGTCAGTCAACCACACCTGGCTTGTATCTACCGCAGCTGCTTCCTTCATCTCCCCCCCCCACGGTGGTTTTAAAGTAAAGCCAAGCTAGAAAAAGCAGCTGTGCCTTTGGCGGTAGTTTTGAGATGACTTTCATGGGACCACACGTTTTTTTTTTTTCACAAACCCCCCCTTGTGAGCGTGACCGGCTTCCCTCGACGTGCAGAAAAGCTGCTGGCTGCTGACGGGGGAGAAGCTCAGCTGCGTCCTCCCCTGTTCTCAGCCAACTAGCTGGTCCCCCCCCCTCTCCATCTTCAACAGAGGTCTATTCCGACTGCCTTTTTTTCTCTCCCCCCCCCTCAGAGCACGACGAGTGCGCCAGCGGGCAGAACGTGTGCGACGAGAACGCCATCTGCACCAACACCATCCGAGGACACCTGTGCACCTGCAAGCCGGGCTACGTGGGCAACGGCACCATCTGCAGGGGTAAGTTCTCGGCCCTGGAGCAGCCTCCCCCCCCCCCCTCATGACTCTGCATCCATGCACATTTAAAAAAGGAAGCCCCGTCTTCCATTAGGCCCCGCCGCGTGGACCCCAGAGCTCTCTGCAGCACTCGGGCCTAATGTGGAAAGCACTTGTTGTCAGCTTCTGAAAATGAAAACAGGCAGCCAGTGATTAAATTAAAGTGGAAAAGTGCCTCAATAACCCGAGAAAAATGAATACATTCTGACACGGATACTTATCTCAATGTGGCGCAGCAGGGATTAATTCGACAACATTAATTTAGACATCTATGAAAGATCTCCTCTCCTGTGCTAACAAGCTTCCTTTCGTTTAATCACCCAAATACTTTTATTTTTCAGTTTTCATCAGTATGAGGCTACAACAAGACCGATTCACAACTTTCTTGCACAATCAACAAATCGGTCAGCGCTCGTAAGCTCAGGAAAACGACCTCCAGCTGCACAGGAAGCTCTGGACGTGACATATGACATTATATAGTGTCCTCAAGATGAAACAAATGTGGTTTCTCAGAGGGAGCTCCTCCTGCTGGACTGAAGTGCGTTTGAAAACGGCCTTTTCTCTTGTTACCTGGTGACAGATTTTGAAACCAGAGGTTTTTTTTTAACTGCTTTTATTAAAACTGAACAATACAATGCGATTGGAAAGTAAAACAAAGCCTTAAATGAAAATGATTGTTAACCAGTAACGCAAAATGAGCTTGCGTTGATTGTGTATCTGACATGTAGGTGCGTGCGCCTAACCGCGTGTTAGCTGGCGTGTTTACTGAGGAGTGGGGGGGGGGGGGACAGTGTGTTTATTACAGCTCCTTCTTAGAAACCAGACAGTCTGAGGTACATGAAAAAATGGCACAATAAGAAAACAGGGAGGGTTTCATTTGTGTTCTGATGGTTTGTTTCATCTTGGATCCAGTTGCACATTGAATTTTGATTGAGAAATTTGACAGGTTGAATATTTGATCAGTGAATTTGATGCGATTCACACTCCTCAAAACATATGAATAATAATGACATGGATGAAGCCACAGCCTTGCATTTTTTAACATTTTCTTTCCTCGTGGGGGAGTTTTATTCATAGTCTCTAAATGCAGGATTCAAGACTTTCTCTTGGATCAAATATCTCCCGTTGCTCCGTACACTCACTACAAGCCAAACGGCTCCTGTGCACAATGTAAACTGCTGGACGGATTTTTGCTTTATTAAAATGAGTTGATTCTTTTATTTTTATTACATTTCAGTCTGCACTGCTTGATCTTTATAATTAAAGAGATCCCACGAGCTTGCAAAAAGCCCTTTTAATGTCATTTCCATGACCGTGTGCTAATGTGCTCGCTGTCCAAGAGATGGCAGGGTAACATTAAGCTTTGCTATTCCACACATGATCTAGAAACAATATGTCCAGCCGGATCACAAAGCTGCAGCCCTCACACTCGGTTCTAATTCTGCTCCTACACTGCTCTTACATATTTTTGATCATCTCGCAGGTTGTTAAACACAGGTGAAAACACAGTTACTCTTGACCCCGCCATGTTTCACAGTGATTTCTCACTCATTAACTCCTGTTCTCAATCCGCACTGCTGCTCATCGCCGTGACGACTGATAATCTCATGATTAAAAGGAGAGGGCAGGGGGAAGCATGTCAGTCGTACCGATGATGAGCGAAGGAAGTGTGTGTGTGTGTGTGTGTGTGCGTGTATGTGTGTGTAAAGGGATGAATGGAAGGTGGGTGTGTGAGGGAGGGAGATTAAAAAAAAAGGAAAGTATGAGAAAGAAAGTGAAACAGATGGTAAATGCTGATAGAGCACAGATGCACAAAACAAGTGCATCAGATAAAAGAAGCAGTTGTGCCCCCCCCCCCCACCAGCGCCCCCCTTCTACGCCTCTGCAAGACATGCAGGTGGGAGGCAGGTCTAAAGAGAGATCAATGCAATTTGCAAAGTGCCTTGCACACAATTTCTACCATTGGGTTAAGCTACACAAACACACTCAAACACACACACACACACAACACACGTAGCACCACCTCCACATTTTTCCAATCACAGTTAATATGCAAATCATGGAACTGAGAGGCAGATGTCTCATTATATCACATGACATGGTGAAAAGACTCCATTTATGTCCATGAAAGAATATGAAATGCACCATATGATGGACAGCAGAGCAAAGTGTGTGCGCGCCCATATGTGATGTCATCCTGGATGACATCACATATGCTAAACCAGCCTCTCCTCAAGGAAATGGACTGTTGGAAGTTATTCCACAACAAATAAGGAAAGGGTTATTTTGTCTATGGCTGTATATTTTTCGTGGATTCATATACTACACTTTTTGGGGGATAAATTACTGCCGTTTACTGTAAAATTGAGTGCAAAAGAGCGGCGTGGCCTAAACCATGAAAGTCAGCCCACGACAAAAATGACTGATGATGTTTGTCAGGGGCAGGTGAGGAAATTGTATACTTTTTAATAACGTCATTAAACAATCCTACCTCCTACCGATCCCATTCTGGCCAATTAGTGTTATGTGAAGCCGGGAGTTGGAGGAATCCGCCTCTATTTCCCCCCCTCCGCCCCCCCCCCCCCCCTCCTGAGATCTCATTACCGCGCGGCAGTGTCGTCCAAACCGAGCCGGGCCTCCCGTCTCGTTCCCCCCCTCATACATCAGCGCCAAAGGAGGGAATTAGTGCGACTCCACAAACCGAGCGTTAATAAGGTCGCAGAAGTGTCGGCTGGGGCCGCCGTCGAGCGATGACTCCGTACGGGCCGAGCCCAAACCGGGCCTTCTGAGCCCAAAGAGGGACGAAAGACGACGCATGATTTAGTTCAGCCAGCCCAAAACGCTGTTGTGTTTGTTTCGACCCCCGAGGACTTCACCTATCTTCAGGTGAGGGGGGGGGGGCACGCTAGCGAACTGACGCTGCTGAGACTCTCACACGTGTCGCTTCCCGCCTGCTAATGGAAGGGCCGCCTAAAGAGGGGCCTCCTCTTTAGGCGGCCCCGCCTCATCCATGGTTTTTTTCTTACACTTTCTCCTTCCCCTTCCTCTCTAAAAAAAATAAAAAATAATAATAATTATTGCAGTTCTCTTGTGGAAAAAAAAAAAAAAACGGCTTCCATTATGTCAAAGCAAGGCATAAGATTATAGATCAGCATTGTTCCCGCCGCCAGCCTAATGATCAGCGGCCCAGGGGAGAGCTTTTATTGGGCAGCAGAATGAGTGAGATAATCTTGGTAATGGTCCGTTTCGTTCCCCTGGACTGGTTTGTATGGACAAAGGGGCTTTAAACAGAGCGGGTTTGAGTGACGAGTCCAAACAGCGGGGCGGGGAGGACAAAGGCATCGACGCTTCTCGCCTCGCTATCGGAGCTAATCGCAGAGGAGCCGCGTTGCAACCGGCTAACAGCGAGCAGTGGAGCCAGAGGCTAATGCTTTGTAGCTTGGGGGAGGGGGGTGGGGGGGGCTGCTGCTGCTGCTTAAGTGAGAACAGAAGTGGGTGTGTTGGATTTAGCCTCCGTTTCCCCTACAAGTCTGAGGCATTTAATTTTCTTTTTTGCATAATTATTCCCCCCCCGTTCATTCCCCTTCCTGATAGCAGCGACACGTTAAGCTGCTGCTCCGCTGCGCGGTTCCGTGCTGGGGGGGCGGCGTGTTTTACAGCATTAAATTGTGCGAGCGCCACAGTATCCGAAGCCACAGTTTAATTGCAAATGTGACAACAACAAAAAAAACATTACTTTTATTTTTGAAGCAATTATCATTTAAGGCAATTATTATTAGTCTGTTTCCTGCTGTTGAATGTGACTGCTGTGAATGTCCTCCATCAGCGCCACACGTAACTAACACTGTAATTTAATACAGCAGGCTGCTGTCCTCATTCTATCGGAGCCCTGGAGGTTTTTTTTTACTCTTCAATCAGTCTTGCCTCAGTATTAAATCTGTGAAAAGACAAGTCTTTGTTTGGTATATATACATTTATATATATATATATATTCAGCAAGAAGACACAATATTTTCTTCAAGGCTAAACATCAGTAGGTTTTGTGTAGGCTTTATTTATAGATGAAGAGATGTGTCCATGTGCTCGTCATAATGAGCTTCAGAGTATTAATAAGGCCACTTCCTCCCTCAGCTTTGCGGGTAAGATGAAAATAGGTTGTTTGTTATTGTTTATCAGCAAACTTATGCCTTTTAAAAATGAGAAAGAGCACACGCTAACAAATATGATTTGACTTGACAAACGCACGAAGGAAAACATGAATTAGTTAACACCGTAACGTCACCTTAAATGTTGCAATTACACCATAAAACACCCAAAAAATACTAATATATAAATTCTGCTCTCCGTTCTCAAGAAATGCAATAAGTTTAAGAGTGAATGAAGTGACAATCAGAACGACTGCGTGTGTGTTTGTGTAGAAGTTGTCATACCGTCTCTCCTGACCAATCGGCTGTAAACTCAGAGTGTTCCCTGCGTCGTTCTCTGATTTAAAGTGCATTTTATTTGCAGCCTGTGCTAATAATAACGTACAGAAATGCAACTGATACATACACACAAAAAAAAAAAACACGACAACTGGGAGCGAAGAACACAAAGCCCGAAGGCTGCAGGCTCCAGAACACACACACACACACACACACGCTCAAAAACAACAGAGACAAAAGTAGAGGAAAAACACCTTAAAACTTAAGCTTACCCATTATTTATATTCCTATCCATTAGTAAGTGTAACTGCATGAAAACATGATTCCGCTTTGTAAGAATAAGTTCTTTGAAACTAGACTCGGTGGCCTGAAGACTTAAATCTTCAAATCAGGAGCATTTGAGTCTCAAGATGTGAAAAAGTGAGCCCCGATTAGTGTGAAAAGTAACTCAATGCCGACAACGTGTCACAGTGACAGCTGTACGTTCATCGACTCTCCCAAAATGTACCTGGATGCATCCGAGGCGGTCACAGTCCATTCCAGGTTCGGGCTTCTTCTCCTGCCTCAAAGCGCCGCTGCTGGGATCAGACTTTGAAAAGTTCCGCATTCAAAGGACACGATTTCTCTGCGCCCCGTTCTAAAGAGTTTATGCTAATGAGGCACAAGGACTCGCCGATGTACGATCAATCAATGTGTATCATCAACACCCTTTCCCAGTGTCATCGGGGGGAAGTAATGAATCATATTATTTAATAATCCCGGCACTGATGGACACGGATGTGGATCATATTTCATAAATCACTTACAGAAGCACGGACAAATTTCTACTCAAACATCATCAGAAACAGCCCCGGAAACTCCAAACACCTGTTCTCCACCATAAACCATCTACTCAAACCACAAACCCCCTCACTCACAGAAGCCACAGAAGAACACTGTAACCATTTCCTGGCCTTTTTCAAAACAAAATTAAACACAATTCGTTCATCCTTTGCTGGATCGTCACCACTGCCCACCCCGAATGTCAACCCACATCCTACAATCTCAGAGCCCCTACACTGCTTCCCAGAAATCTCACAGCAAGAGGTTGAGAAGATAATTAAAAGGATGAAACCCACCACCTGTGCCCTCGACCCTTTTCCTACAGCACTAGTAAAAGCAAACATCTCTGTGCTAAGTCCTTTGATTAGCACTATAATAAATCACTCTCTCCAGTCTGGCAATGTTCCATCTGCCCTAAAAACAGCCATAATCAGGCCCCTTCTCAAAAAACCAACCCTTGATCCAGATGCATTTGAAAACTACAGGCCCATTTCAAATCTCCCGTTCCTCTCCAAAATACTGGAAAAGGTTGTTGCCGCTCACCTCCATGAACACCTCGATCAGAACAACCTCTTCGAAAAATTCCAGTCTGGCTTCCGTTTAGCCCACAGTACGGAGACAGCCCTGGTTAGAGTCACAAATGACCTACGAATGGCAGCTGATGCTGGTTCGCCTTCTCTCCTCATACTTCTCGATCTGTCTGCTGCTTTTGACACTGTGGATCATGGCTTACTCCTCAACCGCCTACATCAAACCACCGGACTCACCGACACTGCTCTTACCTGGTTTAAGTCATACCTTACTGACAGATCAGAGTACATCTCACTTGGAAGTGCAAGGTCCCGTCAACACACAGTCACTTGCGGGGTTCCCCAGGGGTCAGTCCTTGGTCCCATCCTCTTTATCACTTACATCCACCCCCGTGGTCATGTCATTAGCCGCTATGGAGTCTCGTTCCACTGCTATGCTGATGACACACAATTGTACATGAAAACGGAAACACAGGCGGCTTCATCAACATCATCATCCCTGTCTTCAAAACTTATTGCCTGTCTGGAGGAGATAAAGGTGTGGATGAAACACAACTTCCTCCAGTTAAACAGCTCCAAAACTGAGGCAATTCTTGTTGGCACCTCTCATCAAATCCAGTCTTCTTCCATAACCGGTATGAATACCTCTAGCCACGACATTCCCCTCTCCAAACTTGTCAACAATCTTGGTGTAAGATTTGACTCACAACTCACCTTCGACGCCCATATCAAAAATCTCTGCAAGATCTCATTCTACCATCTCAGAAATATTGCAAAACTCCGTTCCATACTCAACTCAGCAGACGCTGAAAAGCTGGTCCATGCTTTTGTCTCCTCCAGACTGGACTACTGCAATGCAATTCTCATCGGGATCCCTAACAAAAGCCTGCAGAGACTGCAATATATCCAGAATAGTGCTGCTAGGATCCTGATGAGAGTGCGAAAATACGACCATATCACTCCCATCCTTCATTCACTTCACTGGCTCCCCGTTTCCGCAAGGATTGAATTCAAGATCTCCCTTCTTACCCATCAGTGCATCTATGGAAATGCCCCACCGTATTTGAAAGAACTACTCACCCCCCTAACTACAACTAGATCCCTCCGTTCAACGACCTCAAACCGCCTCCTCCTCCCCAGGACTAAACTCAGCACCATGGGCGATCGGGCCTTCTGTTCCGCCGCTCCGCGGATTTGGAATGCCCTCCCCGACCATCTAAGGGCTCCACAAAATACTGAGACTTTTAAAAAACAACTAAAAACACATCTCTTCAATAGAACGTATCAGTTTTAATTAAGCTTTTATGCATCATTTGTTTTATATTGATGTTTTTTCTTTCTTTTTTTTTTAAATGTTTTTATTTTATGACCGTAACTGTAGCACTTTGGGATTTGTTTCAAATGTAAAGTGCATTACAAATAAAATCAATTATTATTATTATTATTATATTTCGGTTTTAATGCTGTTCATCGTCACTTTGTCCGAGGTGATATTTCACCCTCTGGATCTGATCTTTGACTTCATTATATTTTCATAACGAACACATGGAGAAAGATACAGAGAGAACGACAGGTAGAACCTAATTACTTTGTGTGTTTACTGGGGATCTGATATCCAGGTTCATCCGGCTAATTAGGGCCATATTTCCGCCAGGCAGGAAATTTGAAGAGCCAAGCACACACACAGGCAGGCAAATCAGATATCATCAAAGGACGACTCGGGAAAATATCAATTTGCCTCCAAGAAAGCGAACTGGAAAGAAGAAGGCACTAAAAACGATGAAATACGAGTGTTTGTTATAAAGTGAATCGAACCCAACGTTGGACGTCTGCAGTGAGTTCTGCTGCAGCTGTTTCCAGCAGTGCGCTGCTGGTGAAAATAAGTCCCAGAAGTTGAATGTGTTTGTGAGGAAGAACAACCTGTGTGCAGCATGCACAGAGATCATTTCACCTCCTTCTTCTGCTTCTGGGTCCAAATCATTTGTAAATTTGCAATCATCCCGTGTAAAAAGAAGGAAAAGGAAGAAGCCGAAACGCTAACAAACAGCAGGGCAAATATTCAAAAGATTTCTGCTACGCAACCTCACACTGCTGTAAACAACGCCGTGGTATTTGTATGAACGGGTGAACATTGAGGTTCAAGCAAATTTGCAAAAGAAAATCTTATATTGCGTAGCGTGCCACAGTAATTACATTTTAAAAATGACCATGAAGAGATTATAGAAACACAAAAAAACACTTTAGAATCACGCTCTTCAAAGCCTCAAAAGAATCTGTTCATCTCCATTAGAATTCTCTGGAGGCAGATATCTCATTAGAGGGTATTTTTGTTTCTTCGTTGGCTGCTTTGCAAGTAAATCTCCTTTTCATTGATTGGAAATAAAAGCATCACTCTCCATCAACATTTGACATCTTTTTTCATCACGGCTGATATCAAATATCCCTCCATGTGGTGAGGACGCGTACTTCTGCGGGCCCCGGTTTTCCCCAGCGTGCACCACCACGGGGTCATCTCCACCGCCACGCCGTCCCGCCTCTCATCAGTGAGCGCCATCTTATCGGCGTCGGAGCAGAGGTCGGAAAGAGAGGAAGAAACGCCGCCGTCAGCTGCCGACTGGGTAATGGTTTTCGGGGCGAAGGGAGCTGCGCCACCCTTCGCTTTATGAAGGCCCCTCACATCCGGCTGCCAAGGGCGTCCCCCCCCTCCTCCAGTCCCCCCCCCCGTCTGTCCTCGCGGCTCTGATGGGTTCATGCCCCCCGCGACTCGTCCGCCGATGGAAATAGATAAAATCAGCCAGTTAAGGTTTGGCCCACGCTGATTCATTCAGAAAAGGGTGAGAGGTCATTCTCTCATTTCCTGTTACCTTGTTATTCAGCCATAGATATCTTTCGCTCGTTTTTTTTAAACAGGTCTTATTTTTTTTCTCATTCCACACAGCGACACACAAGCTGTGATGCATTCGGTGTGGTTCCTTTTTACGGTGAATGTGTTGAACAACAAAGAGATCAAAGAACAACATTGAATTTGGAGCAGTTTAAATGACTTAATAATCAATAACCAAACATATCTCCTCTGAGCTCGTCACTACTTTCCTCTAACTGCTTCCACAAAGACTCCAAAACGATTATCGCTAAGACTGTCAAAGTCAAAGTGTTTTTTATGTGGCAACTAACTGGAAAAAAAAACCCCAATAAGATGAATAACCTTTTACCTCTTCAAGAGGTTTGGTGACATCATAGCATCATATTTTATTGTGCTTTTCTTAAGCTGTTCTTTTTAAATGATGTGTCATTACTTTACTGAGCATTTATACTGTCATGATCCATACAAATGTCAATGATACACATTGAAAACAGGCATTAAAATCCAAATAAGTAGCAGGTGGCAAGTTCCTTTTTTCAAATGTTGTGCAATTCCGCTCTGGCTTTCACATTAAAAACGAAAGGCTTTTACTCGTGGATATTCATAAAAGTGAGATTTCGTTTTTTAGGGATTAAAGAAAAGGCTTTTAGGATAAGTATCTTTTGAGTCGGAGTTACACTGATTTCAAAGTGACATTAAGCAGCGACGTTCAAAAGAAATGAGGAGCATTAGAGCGCCGACAGCTGTTTTCCATCTGGAAAAATGTAACCCCCCCCCAACAACAACAAAAAAATAAAAAATTAGTTGTCAATTTTCCACATGTTTTCCATTCTCTCCGCCTAACGTAAACTAACCTTGATGTCAGCTCAGTCTTTCCGTTGCCATCTGGATCGAAAAGGAACCATTTTCAAACTGTCAAACCAGAAGACAACCGGCGGGGCTCTAATTTACCACAACATCACATGACCGCCATCGCCACCCCCCTCCGCCCCCCCCCTGCGTAACCCGGCAACCGATTGCGGCTGAGTTAAGAGTGGTGGATAACGGCCGTCAGAGCGCCATTTAGCGATAACGGCGCGCTCTGAAAATCTCACGTCGTACTTGGGACCACGGCGCCGGGCCAATTTGAAACGTGCGAGAAAAGCCTCTCGAAAGCACCCGCGTGGAATGAATCGCCGCGTCGGCGCCATTGATCAAGCACTCCTTTAAAAAACCCTCTGCTTGGCCCGAGTCCACTCGGCACAGACCTCAGATCAGTGGTATTCTGTTATGTGTCGTTTATTCTCGCACTGGTTGTGATGTGATACTCGTTACTGGGAGATGGATTGCTTTTTTTTTGGCAACTAATGGGCGAATAAACCTGCAAAGACAAGCCTAATAAGGGTTCGAGGTGTAGCATTTTGTTGACTCATCGATCAACTAGAAAAAATACTCAACTCGATGGTTGGTTGATCAAATTCATTTGTCTTGTAAATATAGGCCTGCAGATTAATAATAAATCGTTACTTGCATCCTCATTTTTTTTCGTGTCGTTTACGACACACATTCAACACACTGGTAACGTCACATCAAAGACATTTAAAACATGTTTTGTGTCCTAAATCCACGCGCTGTCCATTGTGTAAATACTCTGAGCAGGAGAGTAACTTCCTGTTAGTTCATCTCTATTATGAGTGATGTTACTTCACTAAAGTGTTCGCTCAAAGACCGTTCCGACCATCTGGTGGGAAAAATGCTTCCATCTGCTGCATGATCAACTTTTTTTTTTTTTTTACCCAATTAGTTTCCTAATACTCCATCGGGGTTTAGTGTGGCCCCGTACCGCACAAAACGTCTCTAATCAATGTTTAAAAAAAACTGTTGAAGTCTGCAGTTTAAACTTGGAGGTGGGATCGGCGTCTTAATGCCGCTCATCGCCGAGCAGGCCGCTTTCTGTAGGAATTCAGAGCATTCTGGCCAAAGCGCACACAGTGGGGGGAGGGGGGGCGATTCCTCTCTCACCACCCACTGGAAAGCAATCTAGGCCCGTAATGGGAAACCTGTGCATATGAGCACGTCTTGGGGGAAGGCACGAGTCAGCAAACAGGCTCGGTTGAGCAGTGGAATAGTTTAGCTGGAGGTCACAGGCTCTACAATGAGGGGGCGGGGGGGGGGGAGGAAAGGTTTGATCGGAGGGAGGCTCTGTGTTTGGGATTCATTGATTCATTCTTCCAGCAACAGAAGAGCGCGATGGCGATCTGTGGAATCAATGGCGTCGCATTTTTTGATGCCGTGAGAGGATACACGAGAAAAATCCATTTCTGCAACCACAGGGCGAGGGAAATAGAGGAGAACACGTAGTGGCCCTCTAGAGTTTGTTCTCCACTGGATAGGATGTGAATTACCACTTCAGCGAGACGCCCCCCCCCCCCCCCCCCCCCCCCCCACCGCTTGAGCGGCACCTCCATATTTTTATTCTCTGCTCAATCTTATTCGGGAATGGAAAAGCATCGCATTGTCAGGGCAGCAGGAAAAAAATGTATATTTTACATTCAATGCTTTTTCATGTCTGGAAACGTCTTGTCTTTTGTGCGTTTTGAGTGGCTTGAGTTCACAACTTCTCCAATCGGGAAAGTAAATGTTAAATCTAAATATTTAGTGAAGATGCAAAATGAAGATGCAAAATTGGGGAAAAATACATCTCAAAATTGAGTAGTTACAGAGTTATAACACAGGGTATTGGGGAAAAACTATAGCAGTGAGGTGCCTGACCTCACCTGCAGATATACGTAACATTTAAATGAATTATTCATCAATATTTCCTTTTGAAATCTATACAAATATAATCATTTTAAATTGAGCTCATTTGAATCCAAATTGACTGCACTGTTATTATTACTGACACTATGAAGTTTATTATCATTGTTAGTGTAGTTTTTCTATGCCGATGGCTTTTTTTTATTCACTTTCACAACAATAAAGAAAATACTGGAGGCAAGGTTGTCTCTGGGCAAGAAAAGTGGTTGGAGCTTTGATTGGAAAACGTAGGTCTATAAATGCTTACAACAACCCTGTCCCCAGAGCAGCCCCCCCCACCCCCTCACACACACACCCCCCACCACCATCTTTGCAGGTCATTACTTGTGAACAGACAGGCGGCATAATGCTGATGGTGGTGAAATGATAATTAGAGCTGGAGATGGATTGAGTCAATGTAAGTGTAATTAATTTTAACGTGTGAGGTTTATTAGTACAGAGGCAATCAGGCTCCTAATGAGGGCCTGATAGAACTTCTTAAATAGTGGAACCAGTCACATTAATAGCTTCAACAGCTTCTGGCAAGGAGCTCTGTTATTATTTATTGGTGTGTAGGCTAAGCTCTCGTTTTCCTAAACAGAAGAGATGACCCTTTACAGGGATGGATTGCGTTACTTCGGTTTCATAAACTAAAGGGAGACAAGCGGACGCACATTACACACACACACACACCCATGCATGTGGCCATGAATAGATTGTTTTTTAGCCCATTAAGGCTCATCTTTCACATGGTGTCATTAATTAAGCCTTGAAATACCCACGTCATTTGTCTTTAATGATCTCGCCCTCTTTTTGTTCCATTCCTCCTCGCTTTGAGTATTCCGATCGCTTCCCTCCGTCACTCGCGCTGCCTTTTGTGTGCATGTTGGTGCATCGCACCGCGCGCCATCACAACTGTCTGCACAGTTGCACACTGTCTGGGGAGGGGGCTGCACACGTGCTCGCACATTGATGGTCCTGAAACATGGACGTGTGAAATTACACCGCATTAAAAGATGCACGCAGCCTTGTCAATAGCACCGTGCGTACTGTATATCTTCATCATATTAAAGTGTGACTGGTGGTGCATACAGACACAACGTCGCAAGTCGAGCTCCATTCAAAGGATTCAAGGTGTTTTATTCCGCAGCTACTTAGAGTGAGGAAAGAATCGTGTAGGTAGATCCCAAAGTGGTGCTGCGTGACAAAGACACAAAAGCTCGGGTGGTGGAGCAGGGAGTCCTTGACACAGAACTCCAGACGTGCTCCTGAGGGCAGCTCGTCGCATGGAAGCTCTACTACTAATGCGTGTTTGTGTGTGTGTGTGTGTGTGTGTGGGGGGGGGGGGGGTTGATTGTGTGTGGTTTTGTGCTTGCACTCGTCACATATGTGTGAATATGTGCCGTACAAAAGCGATCCATTTAACCTTTGGGAAGCTTGAATATCTGCCCTTGAATCTTTTTCCATCCTCACGCTGTCCTGCAGAACCCACGCTAATGAGAATAATCCCAGCAAGGAACTGATATATTTTTCCGAGAAGGTTCGATGAAATTAAATTAAATTTTGTGTGGATAAATTGGATATTGTACAAAATAAAAATAAACGCTATTGGAGGTAAATGGAGCATTGATCTGATTGAGGGATTCGCTTCACACGGCAACAGCTGAGCTAGCGGCTAGCAGATAGTAATGCTAACAGCGCTAACAATACGAGGAACGGAAACCATTGTGATGGAGCGGTGTTAACCGGGGGGCGAAGAGTTTACACAACAAGCCCAAAGATAAAAAACAACACTATAATTAATAAAGAATTCTGTTCACCTCATGATGAATGTTGGTAATTGAGAATAAAAGAGGGAACGGGAAGTTTCTTCCTCTTAACTAATAAGCTTTCCTCTTCCTCTTCTCAGCTTTCTGCGAGGAGGGATGCCGGAGCGGTGGAACCTGTGTGTCTCCCAACAACTGCGTCTGTCCCTCTGGATTCACAGGACGCCGCTGTGAGACAGGTGAGACCCGCGGACCCCCCCCCGCCTCGTCCAGCCTGTTCAGGTGTCCCCCTTAATTAAAGCTCAGCTGGAGAGTGGCGTCGTTTCTATCGAGTTTCACAGTGACATCAAGAGGGCGGTCATTAGGTCGGTCAGAGGGCTCAGCAGACGCCCCTCGCCTCCCACTCAGTCCCCCTTACACACACACTCCATCCCTGTAACACACACACACACACACACTCCATCCCTGTAACACACACACACACACTCAATCCCTGTGACACACACACACACACTCCATCCCTGTAACACACACACACATACACACACACACACTCCATCCCTGTAACACACACACACACACACACTCCATCCCTGTAACACACACACACACACACTCCATCCCTGTAACACACACACACACTCCATCCCTGTAACACACACACACACTCCATCCCTGTAACACACACACACACTCAATCCCTGTAACACACACACACACACACTCCATCCCTGTAACACACACACACACTCCATCCCTGTAACACACACACACACACACTCAATCCCTGTAACACACACACACACACACTCCATCCCTGTAACACACACACACACACACTCCATCCCTGTAACACACACACACACACACACACTCCATCCCTGTAACACACACACACACACACTCAATCCCTGTAACACACACACACATACTCCATCCCTGTAACACACACACACACACACTCCATCCCTGTAACACACACACATACTCCATCCCTGTAACACACACACACATACTCCATCCCTGTAACACACACACACACTCCATCCCTGTAACACACACACATACTCCATCCCTGTAACACACACACACACTCCATCCCTGTAACACACACACACACTCCATCCCTGTAACACACACACACACACACACACACACACTCACACACACTTTAACTCTGGAGCCATGTGTTTAAATGAACTCTGGAGAAAAGGACAGCCATTTTTTCTTCTCTTATTCTCTCATCTGTCCCTTCTCTTCCTTTAATTGGTTCACCTCTCCTCCTTCCTGCATCTTTCTCTCTCTTTCTTCCTTCCCTCTCTGTTTATTGTCTCCTCGTGTGCTCTTTCCCTTCCGTTCCCGGTCCCTTCTCGTCTTTCCTTTCCACTCCCATCCGTCCTTTCCTAATCTCCTTCTCATTCCTTTAACCTCCTCTCCCGCGTTGTCCGTCCCGTTCTCTCTACTTTCCCTCCTTCCCGTCGCTGCCTCTCGCCTTCGTCATTGCTCCTCGCCATCACCTCGCCATCTCTCCCCTGCTCGCTCTTCTTGATGGTTTTCTCTCATTTCGCTCCATCCTCTCCTCTCCTCTCCCCCTAAGCCCGTCTGCCTCTGCGGCCTCTTCTTACCGAGGTGATAGACCAGCTCTCGCGAAGCACCACAATTACAGGTCAGCCATTCACAGCGGGTTACCATGGTTTTCCTTTTACCAGGTAACACTTTTGGTTGGTGCGCGTTGCTGCAGAAGTGCCGGAGTCGGCAGGTGCGCCTGTCAGACTTCTAGCCTGTGTGAGCAGCGCTGTGGTCCCTCTGGGACACGTCTGCTCTTTGTGTTGGTGGTGGATAACGCGCTGTCGCACCTGTCAACGCGCGCCGCACATCGCAGTTGTGGGTAATATACGCGAATCGCTTATTGGTCGACAGTTGTTGTGCAGTGTACAGGGAAACTTTTTTTGCAAACATCGGGCCCCCAAATCAACAAACACAGTATTAGTTCATTGCTAATTAGCACAGCAATGAAGGGCTTTCTGAAGGGAGGCGTTCTCGTAGAACGCAGCTAGTTTTGATTTTGCAGATGATCCTTCAGCAACCCGAGCGGGAGAAAAGCGTCTCCAATGACGCTGCGTTTGTGTGTCCAACTCCTCAGTGTTAAAAAAAAAAAAAAAAGAGGACATTTCACTTCCAAAGGAAATACTTTGCCCTTTGAACTCGGCGCAGACCTCACATTTGCGAATGTCCGCTGAATACTGACGACGAGCTTAAATGCAGGGTCGCAACGAAAAGAGCAGCGCCGTGGCGTCTGCAGAATGGCCGAGGTGCTTCTCTTTGAACCCGCTTTAGAGAGGCTGAGCGGAGGAAGCACACTACGCCGAAGAAGATGTGCAGAAAAGCGAGGCAGATGGTCCGTGCCGAATGCAGGGAGTGTGAAATGTGGACTCGTCCTCCCGCTAATGAGGCTCCGCCCCGAAGGCCCTGTGGCCGCTGCACTTGTCCCTTTTCATGTCCGCGTCCGTCCCAAGTTGTCCACAGCACTTATCTACGCATGCTTACAGAAGACCGGGGGGATTGGATACTCTATATTCGCTGCGTGCTCACACCTGAGCGAGATCAAGCCGTCATTTAGAAGACAAAGGGACGCCTTTTTGTTCCCGCCGGACAAAAATAGCAGCTTTAAATGCCTTCAAACGCTGTTGGGAAGATGCTCCTGGAGCCTGTTTGTGTGAAAACACAATCTTCCTAAATGAAGATGGCACAAGCTGAAACTCTGAAGTCTGAAGAAGAGACGCATCAACAAAGCATCAAGATCAACAATACGCTGTTTATCGCAGCCTCTCTTTCCATTTCAGGTGAGCGGAGCGAAGATAATTGTGCATCACAGCAGCTGAAATAATTACCTGTTGACAGAAAGTCAGGTTTAACTATGGATTCTAGACATCGTTTGCATTAACTGTCGGTCTACTTTGATGTTTCCTGTCAGCCTGTCTCTGCATCTTCCATCATTCCGCTGCGCTTCCTCCCCTGCGTAAAAAAGCACTGCAGCTCAGTGGGAGGTTAAGAGCATCTAAATATAAAGTGGATTCTTTTCACTGATCTTTTTATCCTCCATTTGAACCGGATCCACCGCGGGATCCTCGAGGTTTTATTTCATGAAAGGATTAATAAAAGCTAAGCAGCTATGAAGGCCCCCGTTTCACACAATGTGAAAAACCTGATTCTTCTTTGTCAACAAGTCACTGCGATGAACGCACCACCCTGCTCTACACATCTGGAATGTGGAACATGCATGCATTTCACTGAGATTTAACTCGGATAGATCCCTACTAGAAATGTCAACCTTTCAAAAAACACACACACACACACTCCTAAGCTCCTTCCTGCTCTTAGATGCTCTTTCATCTCTGTGTCAGATGTTTGATGTGAGGCAGATGTGGACAGGTGAAGATGTCGGCCGTTGTACACTCTTGCATTCATTCGTTCGTTCATTCATTCGTTCATTCATTCGTTGCAGCTGGTCTGTGGTCACTTTGATGCAGCAGGCTGCTCATTTAATGCACACGGTGGTTGTTTCTGTCCTGAAACACATCGCTGTTGATGCCCTTTGTGACATCTTCGGTTGTTTCATTGGTTTTCGGGGTAATTGTGCGACGCTCGGCAGGGTGGAGGATACTCCCCAGGGTTCGGGGGGATTATCTGAACTGGATTTACTCCCATTCCAATAAAACTCTTGAGTTCTTCACAGGGCTGTCTCAAAGTCTTGATGTGTGCCTTTTTGGCAAAATCCCTAAATTGGTCAGAAGGGAAGCACAAAGCAGAAATAATAATAAAAGTAAACAGAGGGAAATGTGCTGCTCTGCTCTCCTTCCTGTGGCTGTAACACGGATAGATGGTAGTATATAAAGTCCCTTTTTTCAACATACTATTGCATGACTTTATTAGATTACTAATATGAAACCATTTGTACATGTTTGTGAACAGCCCTATATTATCCCTTCCTGTGGTATAAATATATATACACGTATATACATATATATATTTATTTAATTTGTTTTTTGTCAACGTATTCTCCTGTGAAGATGAAAGAATGATGGCAGGACTGAAGGTAATTATGATGCACTTTGTTGTAGCGGTGCCAAAGCCTCTTAGTCAGGATGAGTCCTGAATTATGGACAGAATATTTAGGATGAAAGGTGAAATGATTGTCGTTTCCTGCCTTCTTTAACACAACAGAGTTGTGTTAAAGAAGGCAGGAAACGACAATCATTCAAAGGAACATCTTCATTTGTTCATGCAAGCCGAGGCCGTAATAAAGGTACAACATTGGGAGTAACTATAATGTTTTTATTACATTTACAACGCATAGATTCATTAATAAACTAATCTAATTTTTTATTCATGATGATTTCTTCCGTGATCCAAAGCTGCACAAAGCCTTGTGCATCGTTTGCAGTGAGAGCAACGGATCTCAATAGTTGTTTTTGTTCTCTGAACCTCTTCATTCTATTATCCTAGAAACCTTTTAATGTAAATGTTGAATTTCATAAAAAACGAGAAAAAAAAGGTCCAATACTAAACCACGTGTTTCTGCTCCTTTTGTCCGCCGCTCTGACCTCTGACCTCGGAGCGTTTCGGTAGGACGTCACAGAGGGAATCTTCATGTAACAAGAAACGAAAGAAGTGGAATTTGGTTAAAAAGCCTTTTCTCCAATACGCCGAGACTCGTATTCACAAGAAATGCAGGAAATGCCAATAGTGTGAATCCCAAAGCGCTTTGACCGTTTTTTGTCCCCAGGACAATCACCTGATGTCTTGTGTCCTCCAGATATCGACGAGTGTGCCGAGGGCCTGATCGAGTGCCACAACCGCTCCCGCTGTGTCAACCTGCCCGGCTGGTACCACTGCGAGTGCAGGAGCGGTTTCCATGACAACGGCTCCTTCCTGCTCGACGGGAGCTCCTGCATCGGTGAGCCAGCGTGGAATTTGAAAAACATCATTAGAGCAGCGAGATACCTGCGCCTCGCGTTCGCTCGTCTGCATCACCGCCACTCGATGGTCCTGCTTTGTCTCATTTGTCCTTCCTTTGAGGAGAGAATGTAGACACGACCCCCCCCCCCCCCCGCCCCGGAGGATTGAGCTCACGGGGTTGCACGTGCGCCAATCGGGTCTTCTCGCCTTCACAGCTCGAGATGGATCCGCGGCGCGCGAACCCACCACACGTGCGACGCGTGGATGAAATATTCATGAGGAACACGCATCAGGCCGGCTGCTCGCCCACAAAGCCACAGACGCACCGTTAGAGGCGTGAAAGATCGTAACCGGCTCACCCACACATTCCACTCAATAATTAGCCATATCTTCTGGTTTGATGGCATTTACCATTACATTACATTTTTTTCACAATAGTAACGCTTTTAAAATATTTAATTGAAAGAATGAAAGTACCAAATGTGCTCTTATGCAGAAAGCCAAATATGATAGCATAGGATCATAATTATTAATTGTACATTATTTGAATACTAATTTGGGGCTGAATTGGGATTTAATGTGGTCTTAATCGGGGGGGGGGGTTGATGTTGTCTGATAATTTAACAAAAGTATAAATATCATACTGTAAAACTACACATGTTTAAGTAAAAGTACTGAAACATGAGCAATAGTTAATGTATCCTCTTAATTCAAATGTTGAGTTTTCAAAAAAGTTTTGTTTGAGGAACCTTTCAGCCCTGAAACATGATTTTTAACTTCCACTCAAGAAAAGCACAGATATGAGATGTTTTCTTGTGAGCCTGAGAGGGGGGGGGGGGCACCTCCACCAGTGGGCAGCTTGAACGAGTGGAAGTGGAACATCAGCGTTTCCCCTTCGACCCCTTTGCTTTTTTTCGGGGGGGCAAACGCGCTCAAACTCGACCGTGTTTTATCCGGCAGGTATTAAATCCAAAGATGTTTTACTAGTGACACAAAAGGAGAAGAGCGGGAGCGTCTCGCAGGTGAAACACAACAACAAAACGTGTGAAGTGACAAAGCGAAGGCGTCGAGTAGGTTTTGCATGAAGCGCTTCGGTTGGTTCTCAGTCCCTCAGAGTCGGGTGGGGGGGTGGGGAGGGGGGTTTTCACAAGGAAGTTCTTTGTTTATTTCTGGCAGAAATAAAGTTAACAGGAACACAAACTCAAATCATCTCATCAACAGGAGCTTGGGAGCAAGTAAGCCACACTGTTGATTAGGTTTTCTTGGTGTGATCAATCACTGTTTATCAGTGGATTCAAGTTTCAAAGTTCTCACTGTGTGAAAACGTCCATCCAGATGTTGCACAAATTCTAGCTGACCGGCTCATTGCTAATTTGCCTTGTAACCAACAGGCATCAAAAACGATAACGATTTACATTTCATTTGAGGAATGTTTCATATTTCACAACTCGAAATGACCGGGCTAAAAGTAGCATCACGCCTCCTCTGGGTCGGTCGCATTTTTCCAAGAAGGAGGCGAGAAGCCGGCTGGGGAAATAAGTACGAATGAGAGTTTAACAGGATTTTTCTATCCCGCAGAGCACCCCCCCTCCCCACCCCCCCCCCCCCCCCCCCCCTACACCCCCCTCCCTCACGCGCTCACCTCGCTGTCGTGAGTCGACCAGACACCAAGAAGCATTTCTGAAAATAAGAGTCTCATCAGATCCGAGTACGTCACGGCGCGGCGTCCGTGAAGGAAGGCGCCACGATGCCTCCGAGGTCACATGGTCTCTTTGTGGCTGTTTGGTGTGAAGGGTCCGAGCAGCTGACGCATGGGCCGCGTCCCCGAAAGCCCATTGACTCTGCCTCGCGCCTTGGGTGGGGGGGACGGGTGGCTTTATCAAACAGTCTGTGCATAGAGAGGAGGACGCCATGCACTCCACTGACGGAGTGAACCTTCCCATCTGCGCCGCCGCCGCCGAGACGCACCCAAGAAATATGATGTAAATACTGCGATGCTGAGCTTTTTCTGATGCGTCCTAATTGCCCACATCTGTCAGAGGGATTCTTCTTCTTCTTCTTGTTGTGTGTGTGTTGTGATGCACACGCACCGCAGGGTTAGGGCTTTTTATTTTGTAACGACACAAACAGGTGTAGTAAATCTTTATTTTGTATTTTTTTTTACCCAGTTGGATGTGCTCGGCTGGCTCCTCCGCCTGCGAGCGGCAGCTTGTGGTTTAATGCGGCGTGAAGAGCGTCAATCCTTCGCCAGCGGAGGTACGGCGTGTCCCACTGGCTGATGGGGGGGGGGGGGGGGGGGGGGGGCGGGTTCAATTTAGTGTACGTCGCAAAGAGCGATGCATTCTGGGCTCTGAGCGGTTCTCCCCCCATTTCTCTCCCCCCCCCCCGTTTCTCTCCGCGTGCCGCCGGACTCTATGCCAATTAGTGCATAGTCAAAGTGCATTGTGGGCCGCCGCGTCTCCATCTTTTTAAAACCTGCAGGTCGTCCACAGCTTCCCTCTCGCTCCGCTGTGCACGAGATGAATGAATGAACGCCTTTGGTAAGGCCGGCTGTCGGTGTGTGGCGTGGCGGGGGGGGGGGGGGGGGGGGGGGGCGGGGCCAATGTCAGCGTGCAAGAGAGAGACCATCGGACTCTTTTCCCCTCACATTCGGGAAGGGGGGGGGTTTGAGAAAGTTTGTGCTTGTGTCTTCCAGACATTGACGAGTGCGGTTTGCAGACACACACCTGCTGGAACGACAGCGTGTGCGTGAACCTGCCGGGGGGCTACGACTGCGTGTGCACATCTGGTCCGGGTTGCGATGGCGACTGCCCCCAGGAAGAGGAGGTCCGACGCAACGGAGAGGACTGGAGACCCGGCTTCGACCGCTGCGCCATATGTTCCTGCAAGGTAGGGAGGACGCGCTCTCATTTATTGATTATGGAAACAAACAAACAAAAGAAATGTGATGAGCCGGAGGCAGTCCGACGGCGGTTCAAGCCGATCACGCCCCACTCTGAAGGAGAGTGGTCCAAGCTGGAGTCACGGGGAGGAGGTATTGATCCGATTGGTCTTTGGAGAGTCGCGGCTCGGCGGGGGTCGGATCAATGGACGACTCCGGGGGTTATTTGCAGCGAAATGACAGCTGAGGGCCGCAGTAAATCCTACCATCACTGGGGATCGTGAGTCGTGTCACATGTGGAGATAAATGTCATGCTTAGCAATTTGTGGCATTCCAAAAATTAGCTTTGCTACAAACATCTTAATCATGTTTTTTTTTTTTTTATATTACCTTGCAATTTGGTATAAATATTTATTTACAACAATTCACAAGTTGTTGTGTGCAGAAATTGTCGAGTGCGGCATTAAAACCTTGATGCTCTGCTAACGATGACTCGAGGATCCACGACCTTTCGTGTGGTTTCATTCAGGTGCAACCTTTGATCGGTTGGTTTGTTGAAATGTGATTTGAAATCATGTGGACGTCAGCCGTGGAAAAAGATGAAGAGGTGCGCGACAGGGTGACGACAGTCAGAGCAAGAAGGGCTCTGTCCCCCGACACGTGACATAAAAAAAAGGTAGAAACTTAAGAACAAAGATGTTCTCGTCTCTCAACTTCCAACCAACGTTTTATTGGAAGGGAAATGAAAGGCAATGTTGAATTAAAGAATTAGATTTCACACTTTGACATCAATGATTAAAAAAAAAACTACCCTGGAGAGGAATCCCTCATCCAAAGAAGCAGGTCACAGCTTTGGATTTAAATAGAATGTCATCATAAAAACGAGAGAATGAGGCATCGGGTATTCATGCCGGGTCTTGTTCCCGCCATTAAAACCAACAGTCCTGCCTGCACTGTAGTGCTTCCCCATCAAGTCAAGGGCCATAAGTGTTAGGACCTTCGGTACTGGCACCCTGGGACCCTGGAGCAGGGACAATGTGCATCGATAGAACGCGGGCCTCCGCATGGCCCTTTTAATGGTGCCCGGGAAACATTTTATGGCGGACCATTGGTTTTGTAACAGCGATTCTACGCAGCCGTTTTTACATCTCCAACGCCAAGGCGTGGCCGTGCCAAACCACGCCGCCCGCGGCGAGCAGATGAGCCATGAGGCCAGCGCCGGGGACATTGTTTTTTCACCCCGCCAAAGTCCTTCTGCCGTCATTCATGGCGCTAATTAATTGATAATATAATATTGTTACTAAGATGCAACATTCAAATCCTCAAAGGGCATGCCTTCAATTATCTGCCTGAATTACCCAAGATGCAATTGTGAATCACATTTCTTTTTTTTTTTGCAATCGCAACACCTTCATAACAGGTGTTGCAGGATTGTACTTTTTTTGTACTGCGTGAGATGAAACGGCTCTGAAACAGAATCAGGAGGAGAACATGTGCTCCGGAGGACTACTGTGGGGACTTGACCCTGTGACCTTTGCCCTTCGCAGGATGGGCAGACGTACTGCAGGAGGAGACCCTGCGACTGCGCCGACCCGGACGAGGATCTGTTCTGCTGCCCCGGCTGCGACAACAGGCCCAGCAGCCAGTGCCTGGACCAGAGCGGACGCACGCTGTACCGCAGCGGGGCCTCGTGGCTCTACGGCTGCCAGCAGTGCCGCTGCATGGTCCGCACACGCACACACACACACACACACACACACACACACACACACACACACACACACACACACACACACACACACACACACACAGGGAGCTCAGAGCTCGGCGGCTCCGTGTGCGGAAGCCTCAGATAATTATCGCCTCACTTAATTAGAGACGTGGCAACAATTCAGCGTGCGAGCTGTGACTTCTCTCTCTCTCACACACACACACACACACACACACGCACACACACATGCGCCACAAACTCACCTTCCTTTGTTTTCCCCCCCCACCGCGCTCAGGAGGGCGAGGTGGACTGCTGGCCCCTGGTCTGCCCGGCGTTGGCGTGCGAGTACACGGCGGTGGCGGAGGCCGAGTGCTGCCCGCGCTGCGTCGCGGACCCCTGCCTCGCCGACGACCCCACCACGTACGACGTGCGGCAGACGTGTCAGGACCCGGCGGGCGCCGTCCGCCTCAGCGGGGACACGTGGCGTACGCCCAACTCGCCCTGCACCAGCTGCAAGTGCAAGGTAAGCCCCAAGCGGCGACCGCTCTGCAGCCATGTTTGTTTCTAACACGAAGTTCCGCGACAAATTTGTGAATTTGTACGGAATGAGTTGAGAATAACGTACGCTCAGCTCAATTTATGTGGCGAGTCTGACGTGTGATGAGGACGTGCAACCTCCGCGATGACTACAAAGTAATCTGTTAGTCACAGATGATGTAAGGTGTATTTATATTTACCGGAAAAGAGCTAAATATGCAGATCACTGTGTCGGGAACATGTCCCCACGGCTCGTTTCATCTTCACACACCGAAAGTGATCCGTGCCGCAGTTCTGTTTTTAAGCGGCGAGGCACAAAATACCTGAATATACGGACTGTTAATTAGTGGTAGTTACATTCCTGCCTTCAGGTCGGCTGGTGTGATCACCGCACACGGCTAAAGCAAAAGCTTCAGGTCACTCTAAACTATTTACATATACAAATAAGGCATTCCATGTTTCAATTATGTGCTAAATTGAATACATGTATTTTTCAATCAAGTCAAAGGTTTTTATGGAGGGAATGTTAAGATAACTCTTGGTAGCACTCAACAAAACAAAAGGTACCTATAAAAGTCGGGGTAGGAATGATATAAAAAGCTCCTCTGGATGTAGAATTCAACTGAAGGTTCATGTAAGTCATGCATCACAATGAAGAAACTACCAGTAAATAGGGAATAAACTTGTACCGATGGATACAGGCTGCTTACATTAAGGAAACATGACGTCGTCTCTCCTGTCTCCTGTCTCCTCTCTCCTCTCTCCTCTCTCCTGTCTCCTGTCTCCTGTCTCCTCCTGCTCAGAACGGGAGTGTCTGCTGCTCGGTGGATCTCGACTGCCTTCAGAACAACTAAAGCTCCCCCTCGTCTCGCCGTGGGACCGCCACGCCCCCCCCTTCCCCTCCTCCTCCTCCTCCTCCTCCTCCTCCCTCCGACAACCCCCCCACCCCCCCCTTCAGATTCATCAAACAGACTCACGGACACATGTGCACGCCAGTGTGTGCGCACAGAAAACACGGACACGCACTGGACGGACCGGAGCCCCCGAGGCTGTGCTTTTAGGCCGCAAGTCGACAAACCACGAGGTGTGTGTGTGTGTGTGTGTGTGTGTGTGTGTGTGTGTCTCAGGCAGAGTCGCTCTCACCACAGTCACTTTGTTGTGCACGTGTCCCTGTGTTGTTCTCATTTGCCTGAATGTCTTGAGGAGGACTTTTTAACATCACGTCCCCAACACGCAGCTGAAACGGGTCCCTAGCTGATGGTAAAGTGGCTGAAGGCGCCCTGGTGTTTCACCACGTTCGGTTGTGACCACGACGTCTCTCGTGGGAGCGTCGTACGAAGGGGGAAGGCGTAGTCGACGTGACCTCACCCATCCGTTTGTCCACTGACGCTTTAAAGGGTTCCGTATTTTTCGCCATCTCTAGTCTTTGCAACCAGAAGTGACACAAGAGGGCGGAGCTGAGCACGGCAGAAGGTTGACTTGGATATGAAGACACACTGTGAAAAGGACAGAAACACAGACAACTCCTAGACTGCATCATGTTGTTACAACGTTCCAAAGCGCTTCTTCTTTAAGGTCCTTTTTGCTGTAGAAATGAGCGAGACTTTACTTAATAGACGTCATGTTGAACTGAAAAAGACTTACAAAATCCAATTAAAGCCCATACATTGATTTTTGTTTTACTTGAGGTAATACATCAAGTGAGAAGTAGGCAAATGTTCTATATAACCTGGCCAATACAGACAGGGGGAAGAAGAAGAAGAGCATTTTTATTAAACCTTAATCCTAATCAGCGTTCCTGCATCCACATCAAGCGGCTGGCACCTCCCCCCCCCTCCCCTAAGGAGCTGGATACAGCGATGCGACACACATGCGTCTGATACGTCACGAGGCCTGTTCAATCTACAAACGACCCCCCCCCCCCAAACGTAACCATGAAATTCAAAATTTTGGGCAACAGAACAAGCGATTTCCCTGCAGCCCTGAGCCTCGACAGTAATAAGCAGCACAGCGATTATAGACTTTAAAAAGTACAGGTTGTCATGATGCTTCCACCAGGCTCCAGGCCACACTCTGAAATGAGTTGCTTTTCATAATTAGGTTTCTCTCACTTCTACAGCTGTTTCTGGAGCTTTTAGCCTTTTCGACAAGCGGCGCCTGAACGCACCGTTGGTTTTGGGCTCCGCGAGGCCAGACGGTGACATTTGAAAATTAGCAAAAAATCCACCCTCTGAAAAAGCACGCGGTACCTGCAGGGCCAGGACAAGGTGGGTCCGACTCCTCTTTGCCGCCTCAGACAGTGGCAGATGAAGGAGAGGGGGGGGGGGGGGGGGCGTAATTAAAGCCGCGTCATGAAGGACGTGAACATGCCAGGAGGTCGCCATGTCTCAACAAGGCGTCTCCTCCTCACCTCTCTCCATCCCCCTCTGGCTCTACTCATCGTTATCACCCTGTCCGTCCATCACTGTCTGTCTTCACTTTCTCATTTCACCTTCTAAAAGTGAGATGAGCACGATACAAAGGAAATGCAATGAAGTTCAACCGGGAAATTATAGCTTCAATGCACACCAGGGGAAGCCTTTGGTTGAAATTGTTTTTTTTTTTAAGGAAGCTTTTGTCACACATTTCTTGATGTTTAAATCATTTTAGAGGAAGGAACTGTTTTCAAAGCTGGAACCAACGTCCGAAGGTCCTCTTCCTCGGGGGGGGGGGGGGACTAAACGCTCATTTGTTCTCATCAAAGCTCCTTTTTCGCCGCAATGTTGCCATGGAATCCACGCTGGTACCACGTGACCCCCGTCCTGTCACGTGAGAACGCCTTGGGTAGCTCCACTGTCCCCAGGAGGATGATCCAAACGGCTTCCTCTTTTCTTTTGGGCCCGGGAGATAAAAGTGAACGCTGACCTTCGCCCATCCAGTGTAGGAGCAGCTTTGAGGACTTTGGTGCACACACACAGCGCCGTTTGGACCATGTCATTGGGCCTTTTCGTGAAGGTCGATCCTCGTTAGTTCTCGTGTCTCATTCGAGCGTCGTCCTGTAACAGCGAAGCAGTACGTGCACACCCAGAAGAGGAAGAAGAAGAAGAAGGCGTGTGAGCGGTATCTGCACCCATCAGAGTTTAATACAGCAATCGAAAGCCGACATTTGTACAAAGGATCACTGAAAACAATGTTTTAAGGTCGCTAACGTCTGGTTTGATATGAATTACAATGATACCGTTCGACACTATTTGCAAGTCTGTGTGTAAATGTTTTTACATGCCGATGATATACCGTTTTTTTTTTTTTTTTTCAATAATCATTGTGTTCATTTGAGTGGACTGAGTTCCTTTTGTGTTTTGCTGTAAATAGTGTGTAAAGTGACGGGTTGTGACGGGGACGACTTTGTGAATAATTGTCACTTAGCACAGCTTCGTAGCATCTGCAAGTCCACGATGACAGAGAAGCAGCATTTCTATTTCTTTATTTTTCTATTCTTGCCTTAACCCTTTTAGTATTGGTCATAGCTGTGCGTCTCTTCACTGTTTTAGGACTTTTTTTTGTGTAAGAACAGTTCTCAGACCAGTGTCCCTCACTAAAAGCAGGGGTTTGGTTTTGGGATCGGATTGAAGCAGCGAGGAGCCGGACGGACTTTCACCTCAAACACCTTCTCTCTCTTTTTTCTTTATTTTCCCAACACACGTCTTTTTGAACTGAACTGAAAAGACCTTCACGAGAAAACAGACAAAAGTAGAACTATGAACTGTACACATGTAAAAAGAAAAGAAAAAAAAAGAAGAAAAAGAAAATCTGATGACAATGTGGTTCTTGATTCAGTTGCTACGACAACGAAAAAAAAAACAACAAGTCCTTGTGTTGCTCCTTAATTGTCTGACTTTGTTTCCCCAGAAGCAGTTTGGGATCTTCTCGATCGCGATGTGCTTCTTCATGTTTTTAATGAATCCTCCAGGTCTGTTCACTGTTTCTTCTCCCGATCAGAGAGGGCCGACCTAATTGTACTCAAAGGGTTAAGTGTCATTTGACTTGAAGACTGTGTCGTGATTTACTGTAAAAAAAAAAAAATGAAGAAAAAAAAAAAAAAGTTATTCGGTTAATAAATATTTTAGTTGTTTACTTTATTTGCCGTTTGCCTTCAAAGTGTGATGATGATGATGAAGATGATGATGATGACTGGCAGCCGGGTTCACAGGTTGGCGCTATGTGGGTCACAGCTCCAGAGTAATTATAGAAATACACTCCCCACTAAATGCTTTGCAGTCGTTCGATAGATAGCCGTGGAAAAGTCTATCATGTTTTCCACTTCCATCAGTGCTTCTGTTTGGGGGGGGGGGGGGGGGGGCGTGAAAGGCCGCACACTGCAGTGAGCATTAGCGCGCTCCTGTGATGCTTTAAACGGCGCGCCGCTAACAAACAGGCTGATGATGTCGGGGGAAACAAAGAAGCGAGAGCTTCACAACGTGAGGCGTTCTGTTTGTGTCATTTCCTGCAGCGCAGCAATCGGTGAACAATGCACACACACGCACACACACACACACACTATGCGAAGCACACGCGTGTGCACGCCGGGATTCCCGGGATTTACTCTTTATAGTTTATAAAACCTTCACGTTGCAACGTATCCACATTCAGGTTTTTCTGGTTAGAATTAAAGACGAAGACTCAGACACCAACTACTGCATCAGATGTCCATCTTCATCTTGGATGGTGGATTGAGGGGGGGGGGGGGGGGGCGGCTAGTACAGATGGGCCCCGGGGTCCTACATTTTACCCAGGGAGCATTTAGGGGTCGGGTGTCTTTCTCAGGGACACTTCAACATGGGACATGTTTAGCTTTTAGAGATGTCTAACTTTTGAGGTAAACCCCCCCGGCCACCAGCAGCCAAATCGATCAATCTCTCGTCTGTCTATCGACGTTTGATGGAACCCCCCCCCCCCACCCCCCCGTCTATTGAGATGCAACAAACGCGAGTGCTCCACCTCAGGCTGCGAGTGAATACATAAAACTACACGTTAATACAACAAGGCTTAAGCTGCTTAAATGCTTTATCGACGTCCCGGCCGAGTCAAGGCGGTATAATTAAAGAGCGGCACTGAGCCAGTGACGAGGCGGGGGGGGGGGGGGGGGGGCGGCGAAGTGTTTGTTTAACCCCGTGTCACGCTGTGTGTGTGTGTGTGTGTGTGAGAGAATTCAACACATCTGCTTGACCTGCAGATTGATTTCATTCAACTTGCGGTACTATTTTTTGGGGATCCTACACCACCCAGAGTGAAATGAGTCAACAATCACCATGGTGCCGTTGTGTGGTTCCACGCCGAAGCAGCGTTGTTGTTGTTGTTCTCTACTCGGGGCAGAGCGGTAGTTGGCGTAGCCTCGAGGTGTCGAGTGTTCAGCAGGAGAAGCCTCTTCCAGCGTGGGAATATTCTGCCAATTTGGACCTTTTCGATGCACCTAGATGTGAAAATAAATGATTTCTTTTAAATAAGGCTGGACACACACACACACACACACACACACACACCATCCCAGAGTATGAATTTTTTCATAAAGCTTCCAGAAGGAGGAATAAGGTGAAGCAGGCTGAGATGGAGCTGTGGGAGATCTAATAAAGGCACCTACAGAACTGGAATGCAGCGTATGCATTAACGGGGGGGGGCTGTAGGAGCATGTTTGCTGTGGACCTCCATGAATAAATAAATACATAAATCCACAAAATGCCTGCCAGATTGTCACTGTGCCATCGAACTGTGTGGTACTTAAAAAGTTTAACAAGGTCTCATGTAGCAATTCAAAATAAACGAAATGTTATATTTATGAGACAAAAATCAAAAGAGTCAAAAAGATGCATGAGATTAAAGCCCATCTTTAGAAGGGGGACTGTGGTCTCTCTTTTTTTTTTATTTCCCTGATTTTGCAGATGCAGCCAAACCTTTACAAAGTTGAAGGCCTTTGTTCTCCGTCAGCTGTTCAAATGAAATCAAAACCACCAAGTGAGAAGTACAACATCTGTGCCAAACCCTCCTTGGTCCTCTGGTCTGCCTTCAGTCTCTAAACATGAAGATCTTAATGTGAAAAATCAATTACATAAATATTAGTTCAAGGCATTCTGGGTCATGCAGGAAATGAATTGATATTGACAAATCTTTGACTGCAGCGACCACATACAAACACAAATACTTTAATCTTTAAAAGAGTCGATCCATGGGCAGTGGGACAGTGTTTTGGGTAATTCTTGAATTGGCCATCTGGGTGGCTTTCGGGTGCCGCGCCTTCACGGCCCAGAATAAAACCAATTAAACCATCAACCGCCAGCCTCCGCCATGACCTTCACATGCCCGCCCTGACCGGAGCCATTAATTGTCTGTCACAAGTTATTAAGCGATACCATTTATCAATTAGGCGCACGGATTTAAATTGGAGAGGGGATACAGCCCAGAGGCAGAACCATACACAAGTGGCACGCCCATTTAGAAAAGAAATACCAGCCCTAGATGAATTCTTGAAAGGACCTTGTGTATCGGGAGGTGTCAGCAGATGTGCTGGTCTCTAATGTGCTTGTTTATCACTGCGTAGAGACTGCTGATAATCAGTCGAGCGGGCAGATGGCATTTATTAAAAAAACATGCATTCGCAATCAGCTGTTCAACAGCTCCAGGCTCCGTAATCCCCTCAGAGGCTGCTTATGAGAGGAAATAAGGTTCTAACAGAAAGATCCCACCGGCATCCGTGTTTGTTTCCCACTTCACCGGCAAAGAGGTTTGAAAACAACACGTCTGACATCTCCCACCAGTAATAGAGACGTCTCCCACCAGTAATAGAGACGTCTCCCACCACTAACATAGACATCTTCCACCAGCAACACAGACATCTTCCACCAGTAATAGAGACGTCTCCCACCACTAACATAGACATCTTCCACCAGCAACACAGACGTCTCCCACCAGTAACGCAGATGTCTCCCACCAGTAACGCAGACGTCTCCCACCACTAACACAGACGTCATCCACCAGTAACACGGACCATAGAGCATAAATCTAAATTCCTAGTTGCTGAGTTGAAATATCTGTTATTATGTAAACATGGTTTTACACGAGTGTGACACAGCTCTGTGAAATGTCAAACAAGATTGCGTAACATCTAATTATAGATTCCCGGTGCCCCTCTGTGTTTTTTGCCATTCTTTTTCCTTGGTGAAATCTTCAATCTGGGGGGGGGGGAACTGGGCCAGACGTGGATGATCAATAGACTCTGTGTGATCACCTGACAGATCCTCATGAAGCCCTCAGACCCGCCGGCGCCTTCCTCCGCTCGCACCGACCGAACAAAGCAGAGCGCGACAGCGCGAGGCCTCGGACGCTCTTCATTTCCCGAAGAGAGCCGCGTTCCTCCCCATGCGTCGCCATGGCAACGAGGAGAGGCTCAAAAAAAAAAGGAAACAAGCTACAACTTTTGCAATGTTCTGGTTGCTCAAGATGCAATTAAAGATGATTAGAGATCATGAGCATATTTAATTCTTACTACCAACATAGTATGTGTGAGCTCTAATGATTAAACACTAAGTGATTATTCATTACACGCCCTGATATCAGGATTACACAGCTAACAAACACGGAAACTCTGTTTGCAGGTGTGTGTGTGTGCTTCCATGAAGGCAAAAGGTCTGCACGGTAAATATGACTGGACTAGATAACAGGACACTCACTGGGTAATGAGACAGGAAGAAATGTTAAGGGAGCCCTGGGAGGGACATGTAATGAAGCATTGTTTGCAGGACGAGCACGCACACACACACACACACACACACACACACACACAGGTAATGAAGCATTGTAGGTGGCGGAGCCTGGCTGCAGCTGATAACATCCCGTTGTGCCTGATGGAGGACAATGGGCCGTAGAAAGGGAACTACACATGTGCCAAGTGTGACCCCCCGCCCTCACACACACACACACACGGCCCTCTGGTGCAGCATTGATCACTTCCCCCTCAGCACGGACGCCTCCCACCAACTTGTTCACTTAAGAGAAGAGGCTTCTTCCCCCCCCCCCCCGATCCTGTGACTCCTTTTGATCTGCACGGCGTCTCCGGAAACACTTGGCAGTGCTTCTCTGAGTGGTTTAATTATCCGGCGAGCGGGTTTTGCAGAGTCACACCGGTGAAAACTCCCACCGTGGCTTTTGTCTCCAACCCCCCCTCTTGTCTTTCGCTCCCGTAGTCGAACTGCGATTTCACGTTTTATCTGGGGCGAGAACAGAGAAAAAGCCGTCCTGGACACCGCCGTCTGGCCGGGGTTGGTACCGGCGTGGGGGAATCACCACGGCGGGTCCGTTCCGTTCGGAGCGGCTGTTGTTGTCGTCGTTGTTGTTGTCGTCGTTGTTGTTTGCCAGAATAATGAAGCGATATCGACGCGGCTACAGAGAGACGCCGGAGTGCTGCAGATTGATTCTGAGAGTCATTTAACCCGGACTGATGGGGGCTCGCGTCTGGCGTCTGGGATCCGACGGCAGAGGACGAGCGCCGTCCGTTCCCCTGATTTAATTTCAATTATATGGAATAAGCGGGGGGAGATTTTGGAATTAACGAAGCCCCTCGATTATGGCGGGGGGGGGGGGGAGGGGGTTAAAAGTATAAATTGCAACAGGTAGGTAGAGAAAGTACATTGTGCTGCAACCTGACAGAGCCGCCTGCTCCATTTCAAGGACATTATTCAACAATCCTTTTTTTTGCAGTGGGGGGGGGGGGGGCACCTTTGTGTCTTTGTGTTATTTTGTTCCTCTCCTTTGTTCCTAATGAGACATGTGGGTCGACACTGTAACTCCTCTGAATGCGTGGCGCTGTTCGGCATCCTGTCTGCGATGGTATCGCTGGCATCTCAACCCCTTTTCTCAATGTTCACTGGCTGTGTTGCATGGCGCGTGTGAGCTGGTGGGAGGGGGGGGGGGGTCGTGATGGTTCAGTCAGCGGGGAAACCTTCAAAGGTCGGATGCGGGACAGGAGTGAGGAGAGAGGGTCAGTGTGCGTTTACTGGCCTTTGATTTCATCGTCTCCCACTCAGCAGGAGCCTCGGCCAAAGACAGAAACGTGCAGGAAAGGTTTTAAAGAGCTTTTGCAAAGGAGCACGTTTGCAACACATTTCCGTCACAAAGAATTAAGGCTGGAATTTGGTTTTAGGCCGTTGTCACTTTTGCTTCAGGAGCAACCTGTCAATCACAAAGAAAGTCGCCCCGCCTTAAAGCATAATATGCATTATGGTCGATTTTAAACTGAACTAAACACAACTAAATGAACATTTAGAACACAAGTACAATTGCCCCCCCCCCCCCCGCTGAGCACAAGTCAGCGGTAAATATAAAGGGCCCAAGTGTGAATGTAGCTGCTGCACGCCGCCATGTTCGCTCCACGTTAACCTGCTTCAGGAAGGGCTAAAAAATAGACAGCGGCGTGGTGACCGATTTAGAGAAAGCTGTCACAAAGCGAAGGCCCCAATTGTCGAATGAGCACCTGAGACTGTTGGATGTCTGTTACACTCTGCACCGCATCCACCCACCACATCACACCTGAGCACCACGACCGTCTACACAACGCCGTGAAAACCACAACGTGAAGAATTATCGACGTACGACAGGACGAGCAGAAAAGAAAAAGAGAATTGCATTGACTTCATTCTGGAAGGACTCAAATTCACAAACTTGCTTTGCAATCTCTGCACGTCGAGAACAAATTCTCAACTGTTCTGGTTTTTTTTAACATCCGCAAATGACAAAGTAAAAAGGGGAAAATGAAGCGGAAAAAAACAAGCAACCGGGTGAAAGAGCATCAGTCACTGCTGAATCCGCCTGGAGGGGGCGACATGACGATGACATTTCAGCCTGTAAGATCACACAGCTTTTGTGCAAAGTCAATGTCTGACAGCGTTTCCTCAATGTTTACCCTCCACGGAAAGGAGCTCTGAGCTCATACATCTAAACGCCTGTACATAGAGTGCAACTCCCAGGATGCATTGCTCTGTGAGACCCGTCCCTTCAGCGCCGACCCTCGCTGAGAACGCACATCGTGCGTGTGCGGCAGGCCGAGAGGAGGAGGGAACGACGAGAAGCCGTGAGACAGAAAGCGGGAGGAGGACGGACCGTTCGGGCGACGGTTCGGTCGGGAAAATTGAAAAGGTGAAACGTCCGAAGCCCTCGTAGCAGCGAGGAGTAACAGAGACAGCCAAAGCCCACATCTTCATCTCAGATCAATTCCTTCTAATCCAGGACACAAGTACGCATTAATGATCCCGGGACCTCTTGCACCTCGTTTCCCCCCCCCCTCAATCACTGACCCACTCTTTGAGGACACAACTTTCCTAAAAATAAAATAAAAAAAAGGTTCAAGATGATCATAAACAGCGGGAAAGTGAGAGGTGCAACGAGGTGCTCGTGGAGGCCCATTTGCATGCCTGTGGAGAGCAGAACTTATAAAGAACCTGGTGCTGCTCAAACAACATTACTTCAAAAGTCGAGATGTTCCACGAAGAAAGCACGAGTGAGTAAGAGTGTCCTGTTGTTCCTGCTGGTTTCTCTCCTCTGACTCTTCCCCCCGGGCCCAGTTTGTTCTGTAAACAAGAGCAACCGTACGGTTTCTTTTGTGCACCCGGAGAGCCCCGAGCTGAGGGAGACTGAAATGGAAGGGGATCCACCTCCCTCCGTCGCTCCTGAGGGGGTTTTTGTTGGTACTCGGAGTTCCTCGCGTTTCCCACGCAGCAGAAGCGCAGCGGATCCTCGGCAATTTCCACTTTGTGTTTTATAATCCCATCCACGGGGGCTGCATCGGAGGCAGAGTGCCGAAGATATTCGCGTTCATTTGATGGTCAGATCAGCATGTTGTGATAAATATGCCAAAGTCTTACTTTGCAGAGGAGCTCTTGATGTAGAACATTTCTGTGCTTGGATTACATCGCGACTGAAACATTTCCAAACTGGCTTTGTTATATAAATAAAAATGGTATCCACTAAGAAGCCTTCAAAAAATACCTTATTTCAAGGGTGGTAGGATGGAAAAGGAACGTGGACTTAAAAGCACTTTACAACTTAAGAAAAGAGGAAGAGAGAAAAGAGCTTTCACATAAACACTAGAGGTCAAGGCCGAGACAGACCTTCTGCGTGAAACAAATCGACCAATCGGGGTAGAGGAAGCGTTATCAGGACGCCTCCCACTTGTATTTCCTGTGATATGCCGTTTCGAGGCTGGATGGATCCGTTTGATGGATCTTCTCACTTGTGCTCCCCACCTGTCGGCGTGATGTCACTGCTCGTCATCACTGTCCACAGGACGCTTTTCCAATTCCAATTCAATCAGGGAGAAAATGAAAATCTCACTGGGCTGTATTATTTATACACAAGACACCCTGCTTTCATCACTGCTGCCATCAGCAGCCTGCCCTCATTATGCAGACACACACACACACACACACACACACGTCAAGACAAACTTACACCGTTCTTACATTCAAACGCTGGCTCAGAGGGAGAAGTGGTAACCGGGTGAGGCGGATACTCTGCAAAGCCTCGTTTGTGTGTTTGAGGACGGCGACTAACGCACAGCGACCTTAAGGATCGTTCAATGAGGAGGTTTGTGTTTTTGGCGAGATTTATGAAAATATAAAGCAAAGACAAAAACCATAACAGCAAAGCCAAATGATACGTGTTTGGTTTCACTGACCCTTCACAGGGAAACTGTGTCCCACAAAGCGGACTTCTTCTCTCCTTCCAGGACACACTGAAAGCTCCCTTCACATCCTGTACTGTTGCACACATTATGCCTTTAAGGGGGGCATACTACTTCCCCATAACAGTGTGAAGAAACGTGGGTCAAACTACTCCAGAAAGAATGCAAACTGAACAACGTGACGGGCTGTAGTTTTTTTTTTTGGCACAGTGCATTTAAAACATTTGACCATGTATTGGCACTTTTTATCACATACTAAATAGTGGTAATATGGATATTAGAATGCAGTCTTTTCTATCTACGTTTTTTCAGCTGACATGTATTCCTCCTTTAACGATGTCGGTTTTGTGAGAGGTTACTGTAAATGAACGTGAATTGTCACAGCACTCTGAACTTCACGAATGAGCAGTGAAGAAGAAAGAGGAACAAAAGAAAACAGGTGAACAGGGCCGAGCTCAGAGGACGACGCGTCACCTTCGGCTTGGGTCCTAAATCGTGACGAGGAGCGAGATGTGACGGGGGGGGGGGGGGGGGGGGGGGGGGGGGTTAATCATCTCTCTTGGTTTCACACATCATCGCCCCTCACTCCAGATTAGATAAATCACTCCTTTTAATCCAGTTCCAAGACTTGGTCGCAGGGACCCAGTGATCTACGGTGCCTCAGACTCGTCTACACGAGTGCCTCCCCGATGACGCGCTGCCACGTCACCTGCTCGGCCGCCGAAGGTCACCGCGGCGACGCCCTGCTCTGCGGCCTCATGGTGGCGAGGAGGCCGAGACCACGCGGCCTCCAGAGCTAATTTATGCTTCTTGTGTTTTCGATTTTCAACCTCTTCCCCGCAGCTTGTGCCCCCCCTACCAGGACTGGAAGGTCAATCGAGACCAACTCTCCATTTGGTTCAGCGCTGTCATCTCTCTGGAAGAGTCATTTATTCAAAAGCACTTCAAACAAGAGCCACTGACAATAGCGAGACTGAAAGAACCGCTATATTTCATCGTGTTTGAGCTGAAGGAGGTACATGCTTTCAAGTCTTCAAAGTTCACGTTTAGGTGATAATATAAAAATAAAATGCAGTTAAAAAGTCTGTATCTGTACCCCGAGTTTTCAAATGACAGGTATGCTTCTCTCTGCCTTGATTTGCTAAAAACCACAGCTACATAACCCGCTTTCTCTTTGCTCCACATTCTGTGTACCTGCAGGACCTTTTTTTGGAATTAATGCTGAATGACAAATTTCCAATAAAAGCCTCAACAATTCTTGTGTCCTTCTTCATACAAATATGCATTTTCCATGAGAGGAAACTACCAGCAAAGAGACGGAAGCAACCTGAGATAACACCCTGAGGGGAAGACCGACACGACCGTGTCATGAACAGAGCGCGGCGTATTGGAGGGTTTTATTTCACATCCAAAGTCAAACAGGTCTGCGTCTCAAGCGGAAATGATCCAAAAGGTATTTCACCTATTTTTGTTCAAAAGGAACTAATCAGTAGTCCGTAATCCTTTATCTGCTGAGTAGCCTGATCAGCTACACTGGGATCGATTGCTTTGGTCTTCGTCTGCACTTTCTGGGAATTTTTCATGTTTTTCCTCATTCCAGTAAATACGTTTACTGAAGAAACACCATAAAATCACTCGTGATTATTTCTCCCTATTTGCAGGTATGTCAGCGTTGTTCTACAGTTAAATGATTGGAAGGATTTCCTGATGAGTCCAAGCTGACGAGACAATGTTTAAGTTTTTTTAAAATAAATAAATGAATGTTATACAGAGCAGGATTTAGCTGCACGTGTGCCGTTAGCTTGGTTCAACCTGTAACGTCACAAGTGCAGCTAATTTAGGGATTCACCTGTCAATGACACATGTATGTAAAGATGCTGATTATACGGTTACGCTCCATGTTGTAAATGTATGTAATCTATGCCAGGAAACACAATAAAATCCCTCTTGTGATTACTTTATACCCATTTACTGTTAAATAAAAGTATTTTATAATTTATTTGGTAAGACAATGTTCTTACCAAACTGCATTTTTCCATCACTCACCCACGGGGGGGGGGGGTCGGTCGGTCCAGATGAAGGGGAGCACGGGAGAACAGTTGAGGACGCTCTGTCGTTGGTGGACATGGAGGACCAAACAGATGAGACACTTTGGGCCACAACTGTGCTGCAGAGCCCTTGTTTTCTCGGAGGCGAAGGAGATACAAAAAAAAAAAAAAACTCCTGGTGCTTCACTGTATTTCTTTGCTAAATTAATTAAGCTTCCAGGGGCCTCAGTGGGGCAAGTAAAATGGAGATTTTAATTAAGGGCCAAGGCTGCAGGTTCCTCCGGTCCTAAGATTATTTGGTCTTCTTTCTTAATTCATAGAAAGAAAGAAAAAAAAGTCTGCCTGTTTATATTAAGGTTGTAATGGGAAAAAAAGGTCATTTGAATAAGTTTAAAATGCACCGTTTCTCTGAAAATAAGTCAGCGATTTTTTTTTTTTATAGCCACGATGGATAAAATAACTTTTGGTCGAATCCCCATCGGCCATAAAGATGGACTTAGTTTACTTTCCTCACTCCTCGGGAAGGAGGAAAAATGAAACCTCAGGACTCGCTGAACTTGGTGACGGGTGACGGGGGGAGCAGCTAAAACCAGACTGTCTTTATAGATGAAGGTGACACGCGCCCCCCACCCCCCCCCCCCTCTGTCTGAGATCCAGATGAAAGAGGAGCTTAGCCGTGCAGATAGCTCAACAGAGGAAAGCTCGCTGCCACAGTTATCACAGCAGCCAGGAGATGATAGGAGGTCATCTCCGTGACAGGCCTATCCGCCGTCCACCAGGCCATCTTCTGGGGGCCCCTAGTGAGGCCCCTTTGTTTCTTCACAACCCCCCCCACTCACCACCGGTGACTCAGCAAGTGTGAGGACGTGAGATTGGTGAGCGTCAGACTTTCCCCTCCTGCAGTCGTGTCACAGTTTGAGGGTGGCATCTTTGCAGGACGAGGGGCCCCCCCGCTGCCACCAGCTGACCCACTTTCACAGTGTTTAAATATACATGAAAGTAGTATCTGGAGAAAAAAAAGTTCAAATTGTCTACAAGAAGGCAATTTAAAGAGAAAAAAAGTTGAATAGTTGTTGCCTTTGTGCAAAGAAAGGCTCCAAAAGATGCTTTGTGGTAGACGATGTACTGTAAGTTTAATACATACATGATATATAATATTTCATTAACCAAGCATGCAGTTTGCCATTGGACACAAATATTATTGAAGTAAGACTGTATATAAGTTTGTCCCGTGAACTGAAGTAAAATGAAAGGCACTGATGTCGGACCCCACACACACACACACACACACACACACACACACACACACACACACACACACACACACACACACACACACACACACACACACACACACACACACACACACACACACACACACACACACACACACACACACACACACGGACACACACACACACACACGGACCAGTTAAGTGTTCCCACTGCTGCTTCTTGTGGATGTATTTGTTAAAAGTAAAAAGCTTTGGTTGCGATCACAGCGGCGGGGGACAAACTGAATACCTTCTTTAATCTATGAAGGGATTTGAAGTTCATCACAGAGAGGAGAAAGTTTCCTCAAACTGCACAGATGTGAAACATCGTCTCCTTTTGATACGGTCCGAGCAGACGAAGTGAAGAAAGTGCCCAAATGTGACCTCAATCAGCACTGTCCCCTCCCCGTGCCTCCGCAGGTTGTGAAAAGCAACCCCCCCGTGAAGCCGGATCGAGGGAAAAAAAGTGAAGTTTGCGAGTCGGCTGTTTGAGGGAGCGTCACCGGAGAGAATGTTTCTCATTCATTTTCCATAAGACGAAATCCGGTTCTTTTATTACCTGGAAAACACTGTAGAAGCCTGAAAAGCAACGAGGCCGAGTGACTGTTCCCAGCTGTCAAAGGTCAAGTCGGGATGACCGACCTGCAGCAGCACGTCTGGTTTGTCTTTGTCCGATTTGCCGACTGGTCTCACGCCGGGTGGGGGGGGGACTCAGAGGCCGTTCTTACAAAAGTTATACAAGGTCAGCAGAAATGACAACGCGGCGACCGAAGAGCCGTCCCGCCCCCCCCCCCCCCCCCCCCCAGGAGTCTCACAATGGCCGCTTTCAAACACGCCACTTACTCAGTCTTTCATCCTTCGGTCCTGCGCGGCGGCCGCCGCTGGCTTGAAATAAGACCCCACAGCGTTATAAAAATGAACACACTGCATTGTGTCAAAGTGAAACACCTCATCTAGATTTGACTTTGGTCCTGAAAATCCCCCCCCCCCCCCTCCCCTTTTGTTCTCTCACAATGGCCCCGTGAAGGTGTGATATTAGCAGGGTGGGTGACTCGCCATCAAGTGATGATTCATCTGAAGGTGTGTGTGTGTGTGGGGGGGGGGATTTAAAGGAGAGACTGGTCACCGCGGGATTTCAAACACACTGCGTCCTGATCGCCCCCCCGTCTGCTTCTCCAAAAAGGAATAAAGAGAATCACTTATTCAAGGACGACGAGGAGCGCTGCTTCGGTAGAGTATTTCCACATCATGGACCCCCCCCCACCCCCCACCTCCTCATTGTCCACTTCCAGTGATGGCCGACACAGACTTCCTTGATATTTCAAATCCAAGAAAATGCCACTTAAACGGCGCCATGTTTGCAGCCCGTGAGGATCGAGAGGCGAGTGCAGGACACAAGTCTAAACAAGTCCTTGGAGTGAATTTACTTCATTTAAAAGCACCTGGAGCTTTTCTCCCTGCTGTCGAGGAAAGGCCTTTTTCATCCGTAAAGCACACAGAGGTCACAGCTGGATTGAGAGGTTTTTCTTCTTATTCCATTCTGAAGGGGCGAAGATGGGATATTTATCGTTGAATCTGTCACTTTGTGGCGTTCATCTGGCCCGACGGTCGTCTGCTGCAGCAGACAGACACGTGTTCGTGGCTGCGGTTCAGGTTTAATTAGACTGGAAGATGTGAGAGTAGATTGGAGTGTCCAGTCATCTGAATCTGTGCTTTAGGCCGATGAGCCGATGACTTCCCAGTGGAGCTCAAAGTCAGAGCAGCAGCATCTTTGCTGCAGGTAGTTAGTTTTGTCAATGGCTTAACAATATTACATTGATGTTTTTTTGGGCTTCCCGGATAGCACCTCCAAGGAAGACGGGACGAAGGACAGCAGGAGAGCGCAGAGCGAGAGGTCGCGGTGGTACGTCGGGTCGAGGAGTTGAGGAGCTCGATTGCCGATTTGATGCAGTTTAGTGAAGGAGGTGATGGAGGAGGAGGAGATGGCTGTTCATTCCCTTCAATAGTCATGAACACAATTCAGGGATGGGACAGAGACCCTGAATCAAGTCCCACTCGAGTGGACCCAATGGCTGCGGCTCAAAGACATGGGACTCTGGGATGCAGACGGGGGTGCAGGAACAGATCCGATCCGGATGCTTCCGTGCTCAACGGATGTGTTGAATCAGTCCAACGCAACAGTTCCTCCGTCTCCACATCCCTCCTCACACGGCGCAGTGCAGCGTCTGGATGAAGGCACCACAGGGGGAGCAGGAGGCTGAGGAGGCCGAGTCGAGAGGGGCAGCGAGGGGGACAGCGGGGGGGGGGGGGGGGGGGAGGTTAACGTCGGCCCGGCTGCTGCACGAGGCCGCCAGGTCGCATTGCAACACATTCCGGCTGAATATTCTGTCCAAACGGTGCCGTGCGGATTTCCTCCTTCTATTAAAATGAGATGAATTTCCTTTCATCTTTCTACAAATAAACAGGCCATTAGTTGTACTTTCGCAGCGTTCTGACAGCAGAAAGGCGGAGGCGAACACGCAGTGCCGTTATGCAACATTTTCTCATATCCGAGCCCCCAGTGAGGGTTTGTGAGGGTTGCTTCATAAAGACAACATCCCCAACCTATCCACAGGTTCTCTGCATTTGCAGAAACCCCCCCCCCCCACTAAAGGGTGCATTTATACAGCAGTTGCTTTGTAAATATTCAGTAAATAAATGTAGTGGCGATAACAAAAGGCCTCCACTCTTGTATTTGGCATCTTTTACTACTTTGATGGACATAATCAGATCTCTCGTGCCATGCAATAAATATTTTGGTAGGTTCACATCTCCTGCGTGTGCACCCTGTTGCATATTGCATGTGACACGAGGCTGCTCAGAATTGAACATGTCGGGGGCCGACAGTGAGATGTGAGCGCTGCAGAGAGGACAATGAAATAATCATCTGCTTTGCTACGCCCACATTGGCGGGGGACACATTTGTAGAAAATGCTCGACTTATAACATCACAGCCGGCGCCGGCTCCATCACCTTTCTGCCTCCACTGGTGCACAGGACACAGAGACGTTGTGATGCGTGCATGAGCTCCAAATAAATATGAGAATATATATAATCGACAGGGCTTCAGACAATAATGCGTGACATTATTTCAGAGAAAAGAGGTGTTTACACATATTTCCACAAGCCTACTTTGTGATATCTGGTCATTTGTATTCGCCCAAAGACACAAAACCTGATGAAAATGTCTTTAACCCGCAATCACCGTACTGCACGCCTGCCTGATTTAGTCGCATTTCTTGCGAGGCGACGTAAACAAAACATTATTCACTCCGCGGTGCTTTCTTTTGAACACCTACGCCGCCACGGAGCTGCAACGCAACTTCAGCCAACGGCACTCGCCTCCCCAATTCTGAAGAAGCCCCAGTGCCAACGCGGTACCCACGATGCACCTTCAGGACTCGCGTGTCTGAACGAAAGGGCGCCCTCTCAGGAAGAGAGACTAAAAATAAATGAGGATGGAGCCAAGCTGGGAGGCTCTGGAACCACAGGTCACGAGCTCCAAACCCGCTCTCGGCTCCGGGTTACACTCGACGCGCTGCTCGGTTGCGATATTCTCCGAAACGTTTTAAATCAACCGTGGAGAAAGAAGAAGACACAAAGCCACCCCCACAATGCCGAGGGAGGGATTCCAATCAGCTGCAAACTCATGTAGAGAAATTCAACGCATTATAAAAGAGAAGGTTGAATATCCCGTGTGGAATGAAAATATTCACTCGTATGCAGATTTTTTACTAGAATCCTCTTCATGAAGTATCTTATAATGATTTGGCCTTCATCGTATAATCCCTCGACCTGTAAATATTTTACTTTTCCTGCCCAAAACCTGGATGCAGGAGACCACCGAAGAGCTTGTACTGTACCTGTTGACATACTGCTGTTCTTGTCAGTGAGTATTGTGGTGATATAAATGCTTTAAAATGCACCTTATTGACTGCAGAATACTCAGCAGATCTCAGGACCACGAGGAGGGGGGGGGGGGGGGGGGGCGCCGTCATTTCACAGCAACTTGAAAAGGCGTGAAAAGCTTCCAGCAGGAGGACCAAACGTGATGAAAAGATCGGGTCGACCGAGCGAGCCGAAATGGTTAAAGGCCGCACAACATGTTTATAAACCAACCTTTTTTGGAGCTAATGTAGGATCTTTCGACTCATCAGTCGTTTCCCGGGGAGCAGGAAGGCGCTTTTGGGCCTTTGATCGCAGTTTGCGACCTGCGCGAGTGTGTGTTCAGAGCGCCGCTCCCCCCGGACCCGCACAACATCCTCCTCGGGCTAAACAGACGGGTTTATCTCAGCATCTCCCTCCCGCTCAGGTGTTGGACACGTTTGTACTCGACGATACTCAGGAAAACATCTGTGAGTCGCTAGATTTCTTCTCTCTCTCCCCGACTCCCGGGCGAGTTCAGATAAAAGCAAAACTAAAAGCTGCCTGCGGTCACAAAAAAGCTCAAATAAATTCTAAACATTGCTGAAAATACAGAAATAAGAAAAGCTGAAATTCATTTGAAAGAATTGATTTGCTAAAAGATGGTTGGAAAAAGCTAAAATGAAAAATTGCTGAAAATACATGGAACATACAAGAAAGTGAAGTTTTATTTAATTTTATAAATACAGAAATAAAAGCTGAGAATTACAAAATGTATTTTTTGTAGTAATATAAGTAGTAGCAGTAGAAGAGGTAATAGTTTTAGTATTAATAGCATTAGAAAAACTAATTAGTACAGTTTACAAAACAAGTTTTTTTTTAAATGTTAGAATTGTATTGGAGACTGTGGGGCTTGAGAAAGACTTTGTGTGACTCTCAGGCTCCTCAGGCAAAAAGTAAATAACTGGGGTTCTATACCCATGAGTCCGACCAGCAGAAAGAAGCATGTGGCAATAAGTGCATTTCAACCGTAGATAAACGGAAAAGAACCAGAAACGAGTGCAAATAAGCAATTTTACAACTTATCGATAAGAGCCATATGTACAGTTTAAATGAAACAATTTCAAAGTGTTTTTAGTCACTTCAACGCTTTCCAACAATGAAATGAAATTAGATGGTTGTGGCCTGACAATGAACTGGAGGTCAGCTCCCTCCAACATGTAAACTTGAGTAATTACATCAAATACAGGCAGCTATTGGGGAGAATGGTTCTTGTTGAACTCTAACCAGTCAAAGATTTCATGGGAAATGTTCTGCTTTTTGTGTAAAAAAAATTACAGTTGTAATATTAACTAGACACATTTAGTGTGCGTGAACCTTCTCAGTGCACACATCATCTCCAACGTACCAAAGAATCTTGTTCACAGAAAATAAATTCCTTAGAAATGGGCTTTAAACGGAAAAGCCTCTAAACTTTCATAATGCAAATGTGACAGATTTTTTATCTCTTATTAAATTAATTTCAGCATCAACAAAACCCACAAGATGAAGCAGTGTCGTATTTACAGCTTCACCAGACTCCTCTCTGTGGGAGTTGGTCCTGTTTCGGTGACAGAATGAAGGCAGGGAAACTTTCTGACACACTTGTGACTGAGTGGAGGAACGCTGCTGCCACCTGGTGGAGGACAGCAGCGCCTCCCTCCGAATTCATTAATAAACACATGACGGAAACCAGATTTTAAAAAGTTTAATCAACTGGTTATTTAATTTAGAATCCTCACATCATAGAAAAGGCTCAGCGGTGAAAGACGCCACGTTGATATGAAATTGGATTTAGCACTTTTTAACCAAACAGCCGCTGCTGACTGATGAAGGCAACGGCGATCGCTTTAGGAGGAAACCGCGGGCGCTGACGAGGCGTTAGTCGCCTCAGAGGAGGCCGTTACTGTGAGATCATACACTCACTCATTCACCACCCCCACAGGGTGTGGGCACGTTTACTACCCTGTGCGTCTTATAGTTAAATGTCAGGATTAACGGAGCCCTCCCCTGTGTTGCTCACCAGCGATAAGCCCACAGTGCAACAGGAGAGCTATTCCAAGGAACACACTGGTCATCAGGCTGTGGGCATGACACGTCCATCTGTCACAGAAAAAAAAAGAAGTTTCAGCAGTTCAGTATGATGAATACCTCACAGCTCCGTGTGTGGCAGATGGACTCTGGGATGTGGCACAGTAGAAGGCGGCTATTGAAGAATTGAAAGATTAAGTATGCTCATTATCTTTAATGGTTACTTTCAGTTGGACTATCTAACATCTCTTTGTACCCTTTTCACAGAGTATAAAGTCCTCCTGCCATGAAGGGCCGTAGAACGACATTGAGCCACCAAACTACCAAAGAAGGTCAGACTGATATTGGTATAAAATGCCTCCTAACTGAACCTTCCTATGCCCACATTATTTCTTAATCTATATCAAATGCTGTAGACAGGCGCACACACCAGGAACGTACTCACCCATATCGGGTCAATGCTGCAGCAGCTCAGGCATCAAGGAGATGCCACAGCAGCGGGTGGGGTTTTCCTAGTCTGCCTGCAGGGACATGACATAAAAAGGACAGTAAGTAAAATAAAGAGGACAAGCTAACATGAGCACATGTTGGCTATGAGATTTAACAGAGTCACCAACAGAGCTACGCAACGATGTATAGAGAAATGTATCAAGTTATCAACACGGTACGAAAAGGTTAAAGCTGCGCCGCAGTGGAAACACTTGCATACCGTACCCTCAGGTCTACATTTCTTAAACAGAAGGATTAAAGTTATTTGAAAATGAACATCTGGGAAATATGAAAGCTGCGTCAATAAATTAATGGAATAATCCTCCGTAGCAGCAAGAGTGAAGCGGTGACTTTAAATAGGGGTAGAACACTGGAACAAACGTGTAAAAAGATTTACCCTCAATAAAAACCTCATCTCTGTGGGTGGAGTTCCTCCGCCCATAATGAAGAGTCAACTACTGCAGCAGGTTAGTGGGAACGTGCAGACAACTCAAGAGTCAGAAACACCAGGGAAGGCTAAATATGTGGTGATGACCTGCTAGTTTTCATGGTCTGGCTGAGCAGCACCAGGACTTAACATTAAGCGTTGCCAGTGGCAACCGTTTTGATGAATTGCCCCTGTAAAGCAATACAGAGAGCAAATCACCTAAAATATTTGCAGTGGATATTCTGATCCATTGAGATAAGACTCATTAAGACGCACCATTAACACTGTGGGTGAAATGCTGATCCTATAGTTAGGCATCGAGCAGTAGCAGAGCACTGACCTTCAGGTCAGCGTGCTGATGGTGGCCTCGGGGAAGGAGAAGCCTGAGAAAATCCACAGGACGACATCCTCCCAACGTGGGTTAGTGGACTTTTCTCAAAAAGAAAAAAAAAGGACAGGCAGTATTAGAACAGATTTTAGAAACTACAAATCTTTGAACAGAAATCAGGGCTTGGTTGTCTTTTTAAATCCCTCCAAACTAATAATAAACGGAATTATACAAATTGCAGTCTTCTCAAATGCAACAGTGGGCAAAAAACTATTGCTAATATAGGCTATATAATCCTACAATGACTTAAACAAAATGCGCGTTGCGTTACGTTCATAACGCACACATCCATTAAGAGTGGGAGGGTTGAGTCAGATGGCCCCTGTGCACACAGTGTGTCCTCAGGTCGGGTCGGATCGGGGCATCGATGCCACTGCATCAAACGCCCCGACTGATTCGTGCAACTCATCACTCTCAGCCCCCCGCTGGCTTCCTGGATGTGTTGGAGGACACTACCTCCCGTCTTTACCTTGCTTTTCCAGTTCCGACTGTGAGGCAGCTCCATCAGCTCTCATCTCTGAGATGTGTGGATTTCACGGCAATTAGCCAGAATTCCCGCATGAGAAGAAGAAAACCCCATTGGAACCATTCTCTACACAAGAAACCCACAATATCCAAGTTACTTGTGTTTCTTAACTTAAAATATAAGAATACAAATAAAAACACACATCAGTATTCTAGTACACATATCTATAAAGGGTGGGAGGGTTGAGTCAGATGGCCCCTGTGCACACAGTGTGTCCTCAGGTCGGGTCGGATCGGGGCATCGATGCAACTGCATCAAACGCCCCGACTGATTCGTGCAACTCATCACTCTCACGCCCATCCTGCCACGCTGACTATTGGGATGTGATGGGAGACACCGCTGTGCCTGCTGCGTTTGAGTTTACCTAGTGCTTCATGTTTGACCTGCAGGCAAATCCATCCAATCACATCTTGCTGCAACGTGTGGGTCTCGGAACTGTCGGCAGGACCCGCTATGGACACAAAACCATACAAACCAAGGAGGTCAGCTTCAGCCATGCACAAAACGGAATCTGAATATATGAACAGAACACTTTTAAATGCTTGGGAAAAGAGCGGAAGGGTTGAGTCAGATGGCCCCTGTGCACACAGTGTGTCCTCAGGTCGGGTCCGATCGGGGCATCGATGCAACTGCATCAAACGCCCCGACTGATTCGTGCAACTCATCACTCTCACACCTTCATATTTAATCAACATGCAACGCTGACCTTCCGGATGTGTTGGGGATACATTTACAGTGTTTCCCGATAGCATTAGCTCAAACCGGTCTCGACTTACCGCAATGTGAGGACTTCATTGCAGTGGCACCAGTGCCCGCGTGCGACAAAAACATTCGAGGCAAGCTAAGTTAGCTTTAGCCATCCACAAAACGTGGTTCATCGCAGCTACACAACCCGTCGTGTTAAACTCAAACCGTTCCGGGAAGCTGTAACTTTAGGATACCAATGCTTTTTGTATCTTAAAAAGTATCAATGTACTGTAACGCTGGTTGGATCAAAAGCAAACATTGACTGACTTAAGGTTAGTTAGCTGTTCCGTTAGCTTAAGAGCTAACGCTAGCTGGTCGGCTATTACGTTGGTTAGAACGTAATAGCTTTAGTAGCTCAAAAAGGACAGTTCTTCCTAAAACAAGAGGGTCAAACAAAGGGACCTTGTACCAACCAACAAAACGCAGACAAGGGAAGTTCTCTCGGCTCTTCCTTTGTTCGATGTGCATTGTGAAGGCTTTAGCCGTAGCCCAGTCGTCTCCTTCTGAATCAAGTTAAAAGAGTGCGTACAGTAAAGCTTATCACTGATTGGCTCAAATGCCGGAACATGGTGAACGGTTATTGGACAGTTGCAACCTTGCTTCCTTTGGACGACCAATGACAAGTAGTATATCCGTCACATGCACACACGCGCGTCACGAGACCTGTGCTCGGCGTTGTATTTAGCGGCATAGCATGTGCTAATGAGGTAATGAAGAATTAATAGTGGCTTAATGTGGGATCCCATATAATTAGCCCGTAGATCCGTATGGTTTTACTCCATGACTTTTAAGGATTTTAGTGGATTTTGAACATTTTATTACAGTCGGAACACCCGATACACAATTAGATGGAAGTTTCCGAGGTTTTATGGGGCTCATTAAAGCTTGTTTAGACGAGCTAACAGGCATATTTTGTGATTTTTACAGATCCTGAAACATGCCGCCCCCCCCCCACCCTTTACAATGCAGTGCATTTTGTCTGCTATCAACTGCTCCATCTGCTTTCAGCACCTTGTCCCTTTTACCTCTGTGCAAATGCCATCTCTGTGTTTTGTCTTTGTGAAGTCCTTCCTCTATCCGGGCCTTTGTGGTCCAGTTTAGGGTTCGCTGTTCCGGTCAACGCTTTGCTTGACCAGGAAGTCCACCTGAAAATCCTTACCTTATTACAATTTAAATATAAAGTGAATGGATGTATGTACCTCACGTATTTCATAACTGTATTGTCATCTACTAAAGCTACGCAACATTTTAGAACGAACTTCTAAATTTCTATTTTGTATTGTTTTACCAACACAGGATGGAACCTTTCTGCAGGCAAAGTCCGATCACTTGAATCTCTGATTACATCTTTGCAATAGAATAACAATGGGAGCAATTATGTGCAGGATCAGACATCTGCTTTCCCTTTCCCGCTGTATGTGGACTGTGTTCTGACTGGAGAGGCATTGGTCTCTGGTGCATAGATGAGTGAGCCAAAGGTTTCATTGAAATGGAAATGCCATTTTATATTAAAAGATAGCAAAGGGATCATTCACTATATCACACAACACAGCTTGTTAGTACTGCCATGGAAATACATATACAGTCTTTTCATATTTACACATCAAGTGACAACCAAACAAAAATCATAAATACCTCTTATTGTTAACTTTACAACAGCTATAAGCAACCAGTATTTCATAAGATAAAAGGGCACTATTAAATAGCTGGCATCTTCCCTAACATTTACAAGGCTTGGAAACACAGTGGTTAAAATAATCCAGCGGAAAAAAAAAAGTTCTTCTCCAGTGAGTAAAATTAGTCTAAAAACGGTCAAGAAATCCCTTTGTACAAAAGGCTATACAACTTAATCGACACAACAGAAATGCTTGCTTGTATCCGCGTGGTAAAATCTGTACAGTTCTAGCCTTCACGCAGCAGAGGTGGAGGGACTGTGAGCGGGTTACTGGGTCATGTGACGCTCTGCGGAGGCCCCCCCCCCCCCCTGCCAGAGACCGTAGGTATGTAGCTGCCAAAAGCCTCTTTCATTGGCCTCAGTGCTTCGTCTAGCAGCGGATCAGCACCTTGCTGAGCTTGTAGCAGATACTTTAAAAATACACGGTTCTATAAAGTCTCACTGATATATTTGTCGATATAGCAATATAGTATTTCCTCGTACCACTCCTCCACGACGGACAGGGAGGTACTCTATAAAGTCAAAGCAATGCATAATATCTTTAATTGTATTAAATTGGTTTTTCAGTAAGTTGTCAGTGATACATTTCTAAGCTATAACCCTCACTGTCTGATGGGGTCAGACATGCAGTGTTCCTAAGTCATCCATCTGTTATACTGAACTGTGGCAGATACGCTAGAGTTAATGGATCCAAACCCATATTACAAAAAAAGAAAAGAAAAGGTAAAATTGTTCTTGTTTCCCTCGTGCAATGTTTCACATTGCGGGGACTTTTGGTTCTATTTGCCGGGCTTTTCAAATGCTCACCTCTGAAACTTCAATCCTACCTCAGAACAATCCCACAATGTTGTGATGAAGATCGAGCTTTAAGGAAATCTAATTACAAATCATTTGTAGTGACACACACATCTTAAAAAGGTCCAACAATATAATGTTTCTCGACAATTAGGTCAATCTGTTAAAGCCGGGATGTTTTTTCCTCAAAAAAGAAATGTCATATTCTTGTCTATTAACTAATTAATTGTTGTTGACATTAATGTTTTTAAAATTCTACTGATATTCATTCATCATATTTAACTTAAAAAATAAAAAAAGACCAAACTGAATGACAGAGTGCATTAAGACTCCCAGAGACACATGTCATCACCTGGGTGAATAAAAGCAGAAACATCTGCATGGCTTCGTGGGCCTGGTGGGACACGTTGGACAAAATATGCATTTTTGCGATTTGGGTGACGAAAAGGAGGGAAAAGAACGCTATGTTTGGCACTTAGGGCTGTTACTTCATCGTGGCTTCCTCAGCTGGGCCCGAGGACCAGCGATGGGTTCAGTTACAAGATAAAAAAAAAGAAAAGAAAAAAGGCTCCTTAAAGATTGACGGCGTGAACGGCTGCAGGCTGTAAAACAGGGAATCAGAAGCGGCTGGCGTCAAACAGTTAACATACGTTGCTATAGAAGTGTAAATGCTGAAAGAAGCACGGGGACTGTGGGAAGCCCCCTCCCCCTCCTCCTCCTCCTCCTCCCCCCTTTGGCACTGTCATAAATACAACTCGTGAATACCCAGGTCCGGTTCTAACGCAACTCGCTCAAAAGTCAGTAAACCCACATCCAAAAGTACAAAAACAGACGTTCATAAATAGAGTTCACGGAGACGCGAGTGGCGTTTGGAGAGAGCGTCGCGGTCGCCTCGTCCAGGGAGAACGTCCTTCTGGCATCGTCCAAAAAAACAAAAAAAAACGAAGGAAAGAGAAAAAGAGTGAAGCCGCACGCCGGCCGCGTTGAGAGTCTGCGTCTTCTGAAAAGGCTCCAGGTGACGTTGGCGTCTCTCTGTTCACTTCCTGCCGCGTGCTCACTAGTTCATCCTGTTGGCCTGAAGGCAGTAGCTCTGAGGGGACTGTTGGAGGACTCTGTGCGTGTGTGTGTGTGTGCGTTTCAGTACACAGCAGTTGTGTTTCTGGAAAACATATTTGAGTCTAACCAGGTTAATTTGTACCGTTCCTACCAAAGCGACTGCGGCTCTGTTTGTACCATTTTTTAAATATTTGCATGTTTGTACCAGCTATAAATACAGGTGTGTGTGTTAGGTAACAGAGGGCAGTGGGAGAGAGGGGGGGGGGGGGGGGACACACGTTACACTTCGCTCTCGGTGGAGGGCTTGCGGGCGGAGGCCCAGCCGGTGTCGGGCAGGCTGTGCTCGGCGTGGCGCTGGGGGGTGACGGCCGAGGGGGTCAAGGTGCTGATGGAGGAGCACTCGGACGCCTCCTCCTGGAGCAGCTGCTCCGTCTCGCCGTCGTCCAGCGAGGCGCTGCTGGTCTGCAGGGACACGGTGTCCGTGCGCATGCAGGCGTGCAGGCCGCCGCCGCCGCGGGACGGCTTGATCTGTTTTAGGTCGTCCCAGTAAAGCTCCTCGCTGGACAGCAGGCACACGCCCTCCACGATGCGGATCTTCTCCTTGGTGTAGCCTCCGTCCACCCCGCCCTGGACAGCGAGAGACCGGCAGTTAGCGGGCCGACGGGACATTCGAGTTCATTCTATTAACTTACGTGCCTTAAAACACACTCGCGGTCATTATTAAGGTTGAAGTTATGCAGCGCAAACATTAGAAAAACATGTTAAAGGTGGAATTCCCTTCAAGGATTAACGAGTAAGTCACTGCAGGCCAAGAGGTCCCTTTCAAACCCAACCCATGCACAGCTAAGTGGCTTCCTCTGCTGTCAGCTTCTCTCATCTTCAGATACAATCATCAATGGCTACTAGAAGGACTGCGCGGCGGTGTCTTTTATGAAGACACCAAATTTTTAAAAAAAGAAGCATTTAACACATGTGACAATAAACATCTTGAACCTTCCAACAGTTATAACCATGTCTCTCCATTTTGACCCGCGGTGGGAGCGGTTGATGGGAAACGTTGCTGCGCTACACGTAGCCCTTTGACACCGTTCACAACCAATGTTATTCTGAACAGCAGGCCGCATGCGGTGTGAAGGCAGAAGGGGACAAAGATGCGACCGAGGACGCCACTCCTTCATGCCGTGTAACTACCTCTCCGCGGGACAAGTGGGTCAAAAGATAAAGGGAGAGAGGGAGTTGTAGGGATGAGAGAGCTGCAGTGAGGAGAGAGGGAGGGGGGGTGGGAGGAGGAGGAGAAAATGTGAGCGATGCCTGCCCCCTGGAAAACCTGCTCACAATATTTCAACACGAGTCACGAGTCACTGGTCTCCGTGGTTACCCACCGCACGCCTCCACGGCGTGAGAGCATCCTGTGAAATTCATTAACATGGATTCCCCTTTAAATCCCTTCACATATCGATAAAACAAACGCTCCTCTCCCCTTCCCGGGCTGTCCGTTACCTCTTTCTTATATCGGAGCTGGTTGTATATCGGGGGCTTTTGCGACGCCTCGATCTTGACCTCTTGGGTGGACGTCCGATACGAGGGGTTACTGTAGGTCAGGTTGCTCACTCCCGGGTCGGCAAACTTTGACTTCTTGTGCCTGCCGATCGGGAAGAAAAGTCGCACACGAGGCTGTAACACAACACGCTTGAAAAAAAAGACATAGAGGTGGCAAGGGGTGTGGGGGTGTGGGGGGGGGACTGACCTGTAAATAATCAAAGCAGCAATGAGGATCAGGATGGCCAGGATGGTCAGAACTCCCCCGATCACGTAGCTGATGTGAAGTCCTTCCCCTGCAAGGCACGGCGGGGACGTTAAAGACACCACGGACTCTTTAAGAAGATGCAGTTGTCTTTGCCCAATTTTAATTTGATCACAGTAGAGCCAACGTCTCATCTCTGTACTTGACACACACATGCATCAAGTGAATATATTGCTTTTTACGGCGCGCGCGTGATCGAGTGCGTTCGAGTTTCCCCCCCAAACGTTCCTTTGAGACTCCACGCGGCGGACAAACTGCTTCTCGTACTGACCGTGAGGAGCCGTCACCACGTTGCTCAGGCAGCCCTCCACGTTTGGGTTCTTGTCAGTGCAGCTGTAACAATAAGACACAAAGCCAGCTTGAGAAAGGTATTCTGCTTAATAGATCCTAGAATCAGCTGTGTGTATATATATACGCCTCTGTTGCATTCCTGATTATTTAAAACCCCTGGGTGAATTCTGTTAAGGATGGACAATTTCATGACATCTGTGTGATTTGGAAACACTCAATTCAATGACCCCAATTACAGCTCATTCTTAGACCTGCGTGTTAGATGGACAAAGTCATTAAAAGTACTCAAAACAAAAGGATCTTCAGCAGGCCAACATGCTGCTTTCTGAATCCCGCTTTGAAGAAATTCAGGGGAAAGGACGCCATCGTGTGGGGAAATATGGTTCGAATCACATTTTGTATCACACAAGATATCACACGGAGAAGCAGACCTACTTGACCAGTGAGGGTCCACCGTGTGGAGTGTCTGTCGGAGCGTGGGGCATCCTGTTGGGCACAGGTGTGCTGCTGGTCCCTCTAGCAGGAGAGGTGGGGATGTAACCTGAAACTGGTAAACACAAACCGATCACAACCCGAGTGTGCTGTGGGTTTGTGAACCCCACTTGCCTCTCTGAGCTTAAGTCCACCATGAAATGTTCTAATGGCCAAAGGCCTGTTCCATGCAAACAAGCTGCTCAGTTGAATTGTGCCGAGTCAGCGGAACGAGCACAGCGGTCACTCACTGGTGGAGCAGTGGCGCCCGTCGGGTTCATCGGGGCAGGCGCACACGAAGCTGTTGGTCTTGGCGAAGCAAAGGTGAGTGCAGCCGCCGTTATTCACCCCACAGAGGTTGGTACCTAGAAGAGAGGAGAGCGCATGTTCACCACCTTTTGGCATTCTGATGAGACTGTGAGAGATATTAATGAAATCTGATGCTGCTTTTTTTGTTTTTTTGTTTGTTTGTGGTGCTATTATGAAAAGAGCCTGCAATTACCGTAGACCGTATGTAAGACGTTTTTATATATATGAGGTAAACAACGTGTTTTGAAAGGGTCACATGAGGAGTCCCAGGTGTGACCCAGCAAACAACTCGGGGCGGCCCTCCACCAAATGAATGATGCGCCGCCTCAAGTGATTTAGTCGACTTTCATTATGTTTGTTTTATCGAACAGATCAGTTAAACAAAGTTTCTGGTGGACCAAGATAGCGCAGTGTGAGGTTATCGTCTTCTCCCGTCTTGGTTATCCGTTTCCATGGTAACCTCCGCTGACCAAAACAGCACCTAGGCCCGACCCGCTCTGCATTGCCCGCCGTATTTCAACCTCACACATGCGAATCCGCTACCTGCTCCGGCAGCACTTCACCAGCCGAACACCAGGGAACAAACGCGCCCTTGTGGGGGGGGGGAGGGGGGGTCTCCCGTGTCGAGCTGGAGGAGAGGAGCGTCCTTACCCGTCTGCCTGTGAGGCGATACCACTATAATGTCCATGAGGCCCTCCACGTTGGCCAGCACGGTTTCCTTGTTGCGGCCCGTGTGTTTGTCCACCCGCTGGATGGACTTAGTCTGCCAGTCCGTCCAGTAGATCCAGCGGTCTTGCTGCGAGAGTCGGGAGAAATGGGTTAGAGGGGAGGACACCGGCTTCAACTGGGGAGACGAGGGAGAAGAAGAAGGAGAAGAAGAGAAGAGGGGGGGGGGGGGGGGCACAGACAAGGAGAAAGGGGGCAGGAGGAAGAAAAAGGGGGAAGGGAGGGAGGAGGAAGAAAAATGATGGTCAGAGTGGAAGAGAAGTAGGAGAAATGGTTAAGTCGAATGGCTTCAGCATGAGTTGGAGGACGGAGACAACCGGTGGGAGTGGGAGGGAGGGCGGGGGGGCGTTCAAAGGAGGAGCTGATAAATGTGAGAGCAGGTGAGTGGAGGAGGCAGCCCGGAGGAGGAGGAGTCACCCCAGTGATTGACAGCTGAGAGTGCGGGGTCGGGAAGGGAAGGGGGGGGGGGGGTACCTGTGTGAGGGCGAAGGGGTGGGACACCGGGCTGACGAGGACCTGCCGCAGTTTCCCGTTCAGGTCCGAACTCTCGATCCTGTCCAAGTGCGCGTCCACCCAGAAGATCCTGCAGGAAGCAATTAGGGGTCCAAGAACACACGTCAGTAATAATAATAATAATAATAATAATAATAATAATAATAATAATATACCCACAAGGAAACAAACTGTTGGATCAATGGAAAGTTGAGACAAAACCATCCTTTTTTCACACAAGATTGTGTTATTATCTAATCCCAAAAGTCGTATCCTCTTGCTCTACGCCTGTGGTTCCCCAGCCCACGTGTGACGATGTAGGAACATTGAAGGTCCCCCGACGCCCTCTGTAGCCACTCCTCTACATGACCTCCTATAGATTACATTCTCCTGTATGACCTTCAGGACTCTCTACGTGTCTTGTGGATCCACCTTCTCAGATAATTGATTGGTTAAACACAGCCCCCCCCCCCCCCCCCCCCCTAACCTTCTGGTGTCGTAGTCCAGCGTGAGGCCGTTGGGCCAGCCCAGGTCGGTGTTGATTAGAACCTTCCGGTCCGAGCCGTCCAGGTGGGAGCGCTCGATCTTTGCAATGTGACCCCAGTCGGTCCAGAACAGGAAGCTGCAGGAGACGAAGCCAACAGAGTTCAAGACGACACTCGTTCCCCCCCCCCCCCACCCCCCCCCTTTTCATTCTGTTGATCTCCGCCGCGTCGCTTCGAGTCCCCGAAAGCATCTCATCTCACCCTTTGCTGGGGAACACGGCGATGGCCCGGGGCTCATCCAGGCTGTTGTTGACCAGGACCTTGCGGCTGGTCCCGTCCAGGCGGGCCACCTCGATGGTGTTGCGCCCGGTGTCGGTCCAGTACATGTTCCTGGACACCCAGTCGATAGCCAGCCCGTCCGTGGTCTTCAGGCCCTGGCTGATCACCGTCTCCATGCCGCTGCCGTCCAGGTTCGCACGCCTGCAGAAGAAAAAAATGAATAAAGTTGTAACATTGTAACTGACACTTGTTTGATTGATACACGCCATGCGGTCAGAAGCTCAAAGCCCGCACCGTATCACGTCCAGGGTAACGTCGGTGTAGTAGAGCTTGGCGTCCACGCTGTCGTAATCCAGGGAGATGACGTTGTGCAGCTCGGGCACGTGCACGTGCACGTCGGTGTGGTCGTCGGTGTCCAGGGAGATCCTGCGCACGCTGACGCGGTTGGAGAAGAGCAGGTACGACTCGGGGGAGTCCTCGCACGACCTGCCGTCCCCCTTGAGCAGGATGCCGGTGGGGCAGGCGCAGGACGTGCCGTTGGGACGGGGCAGGCACAGGTGGGTGCAGCCCCCGTTCCCACGGCCGCACCTGTTGAAGCCTGAGGAGGAGAGAGAGAGAGAGAGACAGAGGGAATGACGCAGGAGGGACGGAGGAGGACTTCAAACAACTGCCTGCACTCAAAGCCGATTTTCGATTACACGAAGAATATAAATCAGCCATATTTAGAATCATCAAGTGAGGATACCAAAAATAGAGACTGAGTAAAAACGACAAAAAAAAAACAACCAACGACCACATGGGTTGCGATGGTGAGAGTGTGACCAAGGTCGCTGTTTGATCAGCTGTAGGAAATGAGCAGGATAAATAGACATAATAAACGTTTTTTTACCGTGAGGCATCGTTAGTAGACGTCACACAGCCAACAATAGGATCCAGCTGCCTCTCTCACAGCAGAAGTGTGACAAAATAGTGGATCATTTGTGGCTCAAAGTGTTTTCATTTGATACTATTATTTCTTTTTTCCTCAGACTAAATGATGGCATGTAGCCTATTAAGGTTTAATAAACAACAGCCCAACTACACGATTCTTTGTAGCGAGATCTGATTTAAATCTTGGTTAACGACAGACGAGACCCGCCCCCTCAGAACGGAATGAGCGCGTTTGTTGAGGAGGACGAGGACGTCGGCGTCGGCAGCGCGGTGGCCGCGGGGGGGGCCTCGGACTCACCGAGGGGCCGCTCCCGGTCCACGGCCTGGATGTCCATCAGGCCCGGCAGGTTGGCTCGCACCGTGATGGCGTTGGTCCCGGTGCTCTTGTCGGCCCGCTGGATGCTGCGGCTCTGCCAGTCGGTCCAGTAGATGTGGGGTCCCAGCAGGGTCAGGCCGTACGGGTGCTGGACCGGGGTCACCAGGGTGCGGCGGTTCTGCCCGTTCAGGTCGGCCGCCTCGATGCGCTGGGGAAGGTGATGAGAGGTGATCACCACCGTGGCTCCTCTACGTTTGACTACTCTTTCATTTGCTACAGAAAAAATGTTTTTCCTCTAAAACTGCCACGCGAATAAACATCATTCTTCCCGGGTCGCGGCTGACCTCGGTGTGGGCGTCGGCCCACAGCAGCTGCGAGCCGGCCATGTCGATGGCCAGCCCGTTGGGCCAGCCCAGGTTGTTGCTGATGAGGACCGTGCGGTCCGAACCGTCCATCGCCGAGCGCTCCAGCTTGGCGTGCTCTCCCCAGTCCGACCAGTACATGTAACTAGAGCGGAGGGAGCAACGCGGAGGTCAGAAAGGTCGGGCTTTAAACTTTTGACCGTGTAATCGGAGCTTCTGAACCCGTCCCGCAGCAGCAGCCTCACCCCATCTCGTTGTAGAGGGCGATGGCTCGAGGGCTGTCCAGGTTTTGCCACACGAGGACTTTCCTCATGGATCCGTCCAGGTTGGCCACCTCGATGCGGTTGGTGCCCGTGTCCGTCCAGTAGATCTTCCTGCCGACAGCATCCACCGCCAGGCCGTCGGTCGTCACCAACCCTGCAGAGGGATGGGAGATGGAGTCAAGGAGGCTCTGACAGGGTGGAGCTAAACACCGTCAAACCCACGGGCCATCCTCCTCACCTGTAGATACGATTTCTTCTTGCGCTTTCCCGTTGATGTTGGATCTGCTGATTTTCTTCAGCGTGCTGTCGGACCAGTACACTTTTCCTGCGGGAGGCGCCACATGCATGTGTAAGGAGTGCGTCGGCTCTCGTGAAAGCACAAAGGGAACGAGCGCAAACCTTCTTTAGGGTCGACCCCGATGGCGATGGTGTTCTTCATGGAGTTGTTGACGGCCAGAACCACATCGGCAAAATAGGGGATGTCCAAAGAAACCATCCTGATGTCGGTCCTCCGTGCGAAGATGAGAAAGCTGCTCATTCCTGCGCGCACACACACACACACACACACACACACAACAAAGTTAATTCCAGTCTCACTAAAAAAAGGGCCGCCGTGCTTCCATCTTCCCGAAGAAGATTTCGACCTTAATAATTCGATTATTCTACAGATTCAAAATATATTTTCCAAAGATTTTGTTACTGCTGTTATTTCCCTTTTAAGATTTATAGAATAATAATGGAGGTCAATAAGTAATGTGGGTTTGAAGCTTTGCAAAATTTATCTTTAACATTATCATGGTCTTGGGCCTTTTCTGTCAACATATAACAAAGACATTCTGATCTACCATCAACAATCAATAGTTGCATGATACTTTCACTTCAGATTGATATTACACATCCCCAAGGTGTCACCCAGAGAGAACCAGGACATTCTGATCTACCATTCAAAAATTAAAGCCTCTCAAAATACCATACATGAGCCAACTTCCTTCAATGCATTTTCAATGATTAACTGCAGCGCCCCCTAATCTTCAAACATTAGGGTGTGTTTAGGTGTTCAATGTTAACCCATGCTACAATTTTGGTGAGGGCGGGCCAAGCCATTTGGAAGTTATACATCTTGCCAGAATAAGCCACACCCCTTGCAAAGTTCATTAACCGTAATATCTTCTTAATACCATAAGACAGTTTATAAATTATCATATAGATGTCTACAAGGTGAGAAGTTCACGCTATTTGAGAAATATGGAGCAGATTAGATAAAGTATGCTCAAGTTAAAACAACTTCAATATTCGTGGCCAATGGTGATTCTTTGAAAATGCTCCCTACACACATAGTTTGGAACTTCTTCCGGCAAAATGCAGTTTTTAGAGCCAAAGGTCTCAGGATCACACTGTGCGAATTTGAAAAGAATCGGGTTTAATCCCTGGGAGGAGTTCGGTCTTTTACAACTGTAAGAAATCATGAAAATAGTTCCAAAAACAGGGCAAAAAGCAAGATGTTCAACCATTAATTACAGCGCCCCCCATTCTTCTAATGGCCTAGTGGGGTACTTTTATTCCTTTCTAGGGGACATTTCTTTATACCTATACGAATTTTTGAGGCCGTCAAAAAGGAGAATATTCCTTAGAGAAAAGAATAATAATAATAGCTTGAAATACAAAAGGTTCCTCTCCGACTAGTCGTAGCGAGGACCCTAATGATTTTGGTACCGGGCGTGCAGGTCTTCCCATCCGTCTGCAGGTTGATCCCGGTGGGACAGGCACAGCTGGAGGCTTTGGGAGCAGGAGCCAGGAGACAGAGGTGGCTGCAGCCTCCATTATTCAGAGCACACGGGTTACGCACTACAGAGGAGACACGCAAAGCGACACGGCTCAGTCAGCCTCGCGCTTTCATGGTCAGCTACGAGGCGAAATAAATTCTACCAGCTTTTTGTGCTTCAAAAATGTGATACTTGACCCCTAAAAGTCCAAATGCTTTAATTTATTGTAATTATTGTTGTAAAACATTATAAATGTATGCATGTATGCACACACACACACACACACACACACACACACACACACACACACACACACACACCTGTCTGGCGGTGGCGGTGGAACATGTGAATGTCCATGAGGTTCTCCAGGTTTTCGGCGAGCGTGCGTCGCCCCAAGCCGGTGAGCTTGTCGGCGCTCTGGATGCTCTTGGACTGCCAGTCCGTCCAGTACAGCTTGTCCTCGTGCACGGTCAGGCCGAAGGGGTGCGGCAGCTGGCTGCCAATCAAAACCTGGGAGGCAGAAAAAAAAGAACAGCGACCCGAAGTCCACGATGATTGAAAATGTACCAAAACTCCAACTCCAGCTCATCAAAATACATTCATCGTTAAAAAAAAAAAACATCCATCCTTCACCTGTCGGTCGGAGCCATCAAAGTTGCCAAATTCGATGGTCTTCATGCCGGCGTCGGCCCAGTACAGGCGCTTGGTCTCGTAGTCGATGGCGAGCCCGTTGGGCCACGTCAGGTTGGACGAGATGATGACGATTCGACTGGAGGCGTCCATTCCCGCGCGCTCGATCTTTGGGTTGGCGCCCCAGTCGGTCCAGTACATGAAACTTAGAAACGCTTAAATCAAACCAAAGGGAAAGAACCTGAAGCTCCGCTTCGCGCCTTTTTTTCGATCTTTGTAAATCGTCTCACCCTCCGATCGGGTCCACGACGATGTCCCTGGGCCGGTCCAGGTTCTCCCAGATCAGGACCGTCCGCATGCTCCCGTCGGCGTTGGAGACCTCGATGCGATCCGTGCCTGAGAAACCCGGGACATGAACATCAACGGGTCATTGCGTCTGGGAGGGGAGGGGGGGACGTGACTGCGCGGGGGGGGGGGCGGCGAGAGCGCAAGCGTCAGGCTTCTCACCGGCATCGGTCCAGTACAGCTTGCTGGTCAGCCAGTCAATCGCCAAACCGGCTGGGCTCTCCAGACTGGTGTCCACCACCACCTGCAGGGACGGAGACAACCAGGACGTCAAGCCTACGTCACTCTCTGCGGGGGCCCGGGGGGCGTGCGTTGCGACAGCGCCAGCAGATGGCAGTATTGGATAAACTTAAATGCTGCAACACAGCCCCCCCCCCCCTTCTCCCCTCTCTCGGGTAATGAGACAGTGATGAATGATGGGATTTCTGCGTGACTGACCTCCTGCCCGGTGCCGTTCCACAGCGCCCTGTTGATGGAGTCGGTGGTGACGTCCGTCCAGTAGATGTAGCCGTCCTTGGCGTCCCAGTCCAGCGCCAAGGCGTTGCGCACGTCGGCCAGAGGGATGACATCATCGGACATGTCCTCTGTATCGAAGCTGACTCGTCGGATGTCCGTCCTTCGGGCAAAAAGCAGGAACTTGTCAAGACCTGATTAAAGACCAAAGGTCTTCTGTCAGTCTTCTAGGTTTAACAGGGGGGGGGGGGGGGGGGGGTGGAGGGGGGTCAACAGTGAACACAGCAAAACAGCACCGACAACTCTCAACTGAATCTGATCCCCTTTCTCTAACATTACCTTTGACATAGATAACAGAATGCTGAGGTTTTTATTGTAACGGGGTGCATGAATATTTAAAACTCGAGAAGAGATTAATTAAACATTAGCTGCATAGAAGCTGGTTTAACGCCCCATTAGTGGACGTCTCGTCACTGACTGTATAACAATCCATTTAACTTAACCTAGGATTTGTCTTTCTTTAAGACTACAGATGACAGTTAAAACTAATTATTACAGATTTCATAAAACTCACCCCCCAGAACACATAAAAACTACATGAGCACGACTCCGTTTATAATTTATGTATCAATTGCTAAATGATTACTGGCTTAAGCAACTTGTTGTTCCATAAACCGATTAAAATGTCACATCCGCTCAGTTATGACAACAACGACCCAGATGTTGAGAGACTCACCGCTGGCACAGTTGGAGTGGTCCACCTTCTTGAAGCCGGTGGGACAGGCGCAGGTGTGCGTCTTGTTGCTGGGGAGACACAGGTGGCTGCAGCCCCCGTTGTTGGCGCCACAGCGGTTCCTGCCGCCTGCAGGGGGAGAGACGGAGACGCGCATGAGAAAAAATAAAAAATAAAAAAAAGGGGGGGGGAAAACGCTTGAACCGGACGGTTCAGCGCAGTCTGACACAAGAGCAGAAAATAATATTTATTTCTTTCTTATTATCTCTAGATGTAGGGGAAAAGGTGGCTACGTAATGAGGGCTGAGCTTTGTGTTTGATGTCGGGCATGTTCTCCTGCTGCATGACTACACGCTGTACTGCTCACTGGCTGCAGACAAACGGATCCATTGTTCCCCCCCCCCCCCACACACACACACACACACACACACACACACACACACACAATGCCAGACGGATGTGGAGAAGATGTGGGTGAACGAGGGTCCACAAGAGGAGCCTCTAAGCCTCACACAGTTGTGTGCGGTAGGGTTTCTCTGCACAGCCCTTTGTGCACACTGTGTGGGGAGTAATTGTCAACGCTTTCGTCCTTTCATCCCAATCTCTGGAACCTCACTCTTTCCAGAGGCAGAGGAGACAAACGGATGTTCTCACTCAACACCGCTTCAGGAGGATCATTTGAGATCAATGGAAATGTTAAATATCAACTTTTCCTTTGTGCGATAATGTAGATTCAACCATCTGGTTATATTTAGCTTTTTCACTGTTTGATAATCCATCATAGGCCTAGCCTTTTTGTAACTAATGCTCCTTGGGATAAGAATGGTCATTGCATTCGCTACATTCGCTTCTTGTGGTCAAACAACGCGGGGAACCGAAGGGGGCGCAGTGCACCGAACCTGCGGGCTGCCTCTGCGGGTGCAGGGTGTGGATGTCCATGGGGAAGTGCAGCTTGTTGCGGATGATCTCCTGGTTCTTGCCGGTGAACTTGTTGGCGCTGTTGATGCTCTTGGTGTGCCAGTCGGTCCAGTAGAGGCTGTCCTCGAACACGGTGATGGCGAATGGGTGGGGAAGGCCTACGGATTGAGAGGGGGGGGGGGGGGGGGGGGGAAGAGGTCTCAGAAAGGCCGAGTTTGATAAAAAAAAAACGTAAAAAACAGTCATGTGACACTGTGACCCTATGAACTGACCAAAGACCTCTTATAATAAACAAAATGTTCCTTCAACATCCTCCCTTTCAGCGCAAGGGGTTCTGCTGATGTCATGACGCCCCCGTTTTTGGGCTGCTTTCACTTCCCCTCATTGGCCCATTGGCCGGTCGCTGGTTGAGTTGTGGCCACGGAGGCCTCCATCGACCCCCTGCTGGAGGGCAGCCCTCCTCAATCACGGAGAGATTTAAACATGTTCTTAGTCTGCACTTAAATATGATTTACCAGAGAGTCACATCCTTTTAATGGGTGATTTGAAAGAATTTATAAAGTGTGTGTGTGTGTGTGTGTGTGTGTGTGTGCGCTTTAATGCCACAAAACATCTCACTAATGATGCTTTTATTGGGGAGGTCTGTTGATGGTCCTAAAGCTCACCAGGAATCCTTAGATAGTGAAATATCTTAGGTACACGATATTTAATGGAAGGCCTCGCTGTGCCCGGGTGAAACCCCACCGCTCGAAGGTGGAGCTGTGGATGGAGCCTCTGACCACCTTCGCATGGCCTAATAACTAACACGTGTTTAAAAGCAGCGTTATTAAACGGGGATTGTGAGTGTTGAGTTGCTTAATGATACCAAACGTTTAACCGCTTCAATCTAATCTAATTGTGCGTTTTATGAGCAGTAGACTATTTGGGTACAGCCTCTTTGGTCCGTGCCAACATTAGAATGGATTTAACGCCTCGTTTGCCTCCCGGAAGGTTAAATAAATACAAGTTGTTTGATAAATTAGAATCTATTAGGTCTGTTGATACTAAACAAGAATTATATTAGTGCACTAATGCCAAAAACAGAGAAGTTAATAAGGGGTTTGTATTTGTAGATTTGTAGAGGATTAAGAAAAACTTTGTTCTGTTCTTTTTGTATCAAGTAATCAGGGTCAGGGTAGTGCGTTGACCAAGAGGCGACACGGTGCATTGACGTCATCAAAAGTACCATTGGATTGACACTGAGTTGCAAAAAAGCGTGCATGTTCTTAAAAGAATGATGATCCTAAAGATGATCTTTAATGATGGAGGTTACAATACTGTATAAGGCTTTTAACTGTTGTTAAAAAGATTGTTACTTTATTCCAGATGCTACTTGCACGGCAGTGAGCGCTAGGATTCCTGTCATGGAGACTAAATCCATGATTCTCAGGAATCTTGTATAAAGTTATTATCTTCTATTAAAAGAAGTTGTAATTGAGAAACATTTTCCCTTTACCCCCCCCCCCCCCCCCTTAAATAGGACCAGGTGTGTGTGTGTGCGAGGTGATCCTGGCTGAATGAGTGTGTTCACTGATCTTATCCTAACATGAGGGAGACAACAGTCTCCTCCCCCCCCCCCCCCCCCCCGAGCCTTGGACATCTCCAAAGGCGCCTGCTTCCGACACGGTCACCTCCCCCCCCCCCCCCCCCCTCGCCTCTCCCCCCTCATACTCCTGTTTTCCGGGACAGCTGCAGGAGCAGCTGCGGGCCGACAGGGCATCAAACGTCCCACCGCCCCCCCCCCCCCCCCCAGTAATGTCCCCTTTAACCTACACGCGGATCCTCGCGGTCCTTTCACGCCTCGCCAGGATCTGTCACACAGGTCATCGGAGACACGACGGTGCCTCCAGCCCCCCCCCCACTGCGCGATGGCTTGGAGCGTGGGGGACCTTTAGGGGACATCTTCGGGGGGGGTTTTGCCTCCTCGAATCGCAAAAAATGATCAGACCCGAGTGACGGCGGGTGGCAAGGTCGCATCGCAGAGCGCCCCCCCCCCCTCGGTGGTCCGTCACACGTGATGCGTTATAAAACAAAGTGTAAAACAGGGCTATTGTGTGTGTGTGTGTGTGTGTGTGGAAGTGGAACACAACCCCCAGCCCCGCCTCACCCCACCCGCGCAGGTGCGTGGACTGGATGGTGGCGTTATCCATCACACCCTCGCCCGCTGCCCGCCTCCAATGACAGAGGAGCTGGCACGCTTCCAGCTAACACACACACACACACACACACACCTATAGGTGAAGGGAGATAGACACTCGTTAACATTCCAGGGCACAATGGCTCAGAATGTCTCTATGCAGATACACACACACACACACACACACACACACACACACACACACACACACACACACACACAAAATCCAGTAAGATGAAAAAAAAATCTATATAATTACCATCACTTTAATTTGTTAAAATTCAGAACTTTTTTTCTCTTGCTAGTTTTTTTGTCACTTTGTGGGGTTCTGTTTCTAACATTCAAAACTTGCGAGTCCCTCTTTCACACACACATACACAATCCTAGTTTTAATATCTTAGCAAGACAACCATTTCTAGACTTTGTATCTTCGCAAGACACAATGTCTTCTGATGGAAATAACATGTTTACATATTTTTTGTTGCTTATCAAAGACATTGTAGGGCTCGATGTCATTGTAACCAAAGATCATCATAAGGTATATGGGGCATTAAATTTCATTAATATAATGAACTCCAGCTCAACACTACTCAACGCTTTCCTAGTACCATTTCTCAAACGACATTGCATAAAATAAACTCCTTAACACATAATATGTTCTCTTGTCTTTATTAACTTAGTAAAGTAAAAGCTAAAATCTCCCCATGCGGGCGTTTGATTGTGGGGGCGCGGAATAGTTTCAGTTACTCATTGGACAATTGTTCAGTGTTCAGAAATAAAAGTCACTGGGACAAGATTAACTTTATCATTGCCTACAAAGAGGCCTCACAAGAAGAGACTGTTAACACTGTCAATATGACGGTGCATCAGCAAGTTCACACTTATACTTTCGTCTCAAAGTAGTGATTCTATATGCCTTCCAGTCTCGCATTCGGAGAGCTTCAGGGTCTGCATTAATGCACTGTTGACACTCCTCTTTGCCTGGAACACTGTTCATGGTAATGCATCTCCGTAGATGCCGGTTCACCGCTGCCGCTTCCTCGGGTGTCCAGGTTCTTTTGATAGCAGTTTGTTTACCTAAGTAGACATAAAAGGAGCACAGAATTGACTTGTTTAAGAATTGTACATTTTAATTGCCACTGAAACACTATTGCATCGATCATCAATTGCAGTAATGAATTAGTTGGAATTTGGATAGATTGTAGTTCAGATTACTGTATGCTTTCAGACTAGGGCGCAATTAGTCATTATAAGAAATGACTCCAAAATACATATTGATCTATGTTTAATAAAACAATTTCATCCTTGGAGCTCCTTAGTGCGCCATAGCATCGTCTCCCTACTGTACTGATTGACTATAGAACCTGAGGTTAGATCCTGAAATGTGTTGTTAAAAGTATTAAAAGTTACTTATAGTTTGGACAAAACGGAGAGCCCCATAAGGAGTGGACTAGAAACATGTGTGTGTAAAGTTGGAACCCTTCAACAACATTTTTGGGGCTGCAGTGCATCATGTTTAAAATACCCCTTTTAAACATGCATCAGCTCAGGAAGTGGACAATTACCCCTGTAAAAACCTGAGGTTAGATCCTGAAATGTGTTGTTAAAAGTATTAAAAGTTACTTATAGTTTGGACAAAACGGAGGGCCCCATAAAGGGTGGACTAGAAACATGTGGGTGTAAAGTTGGAACCCCTCAACAACATTTTTGGGGCTGCAGTGCATCATGTTTAAAATACCCCTTTTAAACATGCATCAGCTCAGGAAGTGGACAATTACCCCTGTAAAAACCTGAGGTTAGATCCTGAAATGTGTTGTTAAAAGTATTAAAAGTTACTTATAGTTTGGACAAAACGGAGGGCCCCATAAAGGGTGGACTAGAAACATGTGGGTGTAAAGTTGGAACCCCTCAACAACATTTTTGGGGCTGCAGTGCATCATGTTTAAAATACCCCTTTTAAACATGCATCAGCTCAGGAAGTGGACAATTACACATGTAAAAACCTGAGGTTAGATCCTGAAATGTGTTGTTAAAAGTATTTAAAAATACTTATAGTTTGGATAAAACGGAGGGCCCCATAAAGGGTGGACTAGAAACATTGGTGTGTGTGTGCGAGGTTAACTTTAAATTATTTAGAAGGAGATAAAGACAGGAGGACCCCATAAAGGACAGACTAGAAACAAAATGTGTAGGGTTGTTATCGGTCTGTTCCTTCAATTTAAAGTCTACAGAATAACCCAATGATGGTTTCTGACGGAAAGCTATAACACAAAAGCCATTTTGACACCATCATACCGTGATAATAGAATTGCATCGTGCAGAATTGCAGTGTGTACATTACATATTTACCTGGGCTATGGCTTCCTCTCCATTGGATTCCTCATGGGAAGACAGATTTGAAAGGGTGTCTTCTGTCTCTATAGCCACAGCAGGGGCCTCATAGTTTGTCACCTATAATTGAGATATTAAAAAAAGAACAGACTTAGAACTTCCCAATAGTATAGTTATCTCAACAACTCTGTCAAGAAAAGTGTCTGATTTACTCTTAACTATTGTACTGGCAACATTTATGTTTAATTTAATGATGTAAATGCAACATCCTTGTCTTTACTGACACAACCAAACCCTGATGGTTTCTCACCTGATATTAAAATAAAAAGCAATAACTAATATATATCAGCTATTATAGATCTGAGACTACACCATCAGTATCAGATACACTAGCTGAATTAATGAGCCAATTCAAACAGATTTCAAACTTTATAATCTCCCAGATTAACAAACCGATGAATCAGTAAACCTATAACCAACACACCTTTTGACGCGATGGCCATTGTGAATCACCACCATAGTTGTAATCAATTTTCCGATCACCAACTCTGAATCCCAGCTTTAAATCGAAAACCCAGACAAGTATGCTGTCAGCCAAGCGACACATATAAATGTACAACTATAATATTTGACAAAAGTGGAGAGGCTTAAAACATATATTCAGCCTGAAAGTAACTGCGTGCACACACACACACACGTCGTTTTAGCCAACCTTATCGGGATCTAGATGAAGCAGTGATATAATGAATCTATAAATTGACACACATTAGCACAGACAGTGATTTGTTGCCAGAAGTCTGTTTTTAAATCTGTTTAAACTGTGTTCCTTGGTCAGGATTTTGACTTTGACTACTTAGTATTTGTGTAATATTAACTACCGAACAAGAAAGCTCCACTTACTGATAAATGCTGTGAGTTGATCTCTTATTTCTAACATCACATTCTCTAGAGGAGGTTTTAAGTTCAGCATAAATGATCTTAGCAATTTACTGGGTAATAAGAGAATATCAGAAACCCAGAGTGAAACTGTTAGCCGTTACCCTGAATCCTGCTATATAGTACAGGGCCCTGGTTTCCTTAACACTTGTTATTGCAGAACCAAGTCTACAAACTAGATGAAAGCAAATAACAACACTATCAAAATGCACAAAGGAGAACATACACATTATTATCTACATGCTGGGATCAATTACCAAGGCTGAGTGTCTGACCAGTGCAATCCTTATATTATTCGGTCTGCATGGTTGGCATCGTAACTTCTGGCCCCATGAAAACCCCCCAAAACACAGCTATCTGCTTATTGAGCCCTTCTAGAAAATCCTCTAAATGATCACATTGTAACGTCTGCACACAACCCCACACTATTATATACACTGCAAATTATCCTTTAAAAAATCCTTTAACATCTTTTGAATGACTTCACACATCAAATCAAGTTTTACAGCACTGTTATCACGTCACGTCAGCTGTTTGAGATAGTTTGTTTACTCTCAGCGCTGCAACGCCAACAGACGTACACGTAAAACCCACGGGACAAACGGCGCAGATGTATACAGACACCGTCTGTTTCACGGAGGTTATCAGTTATGCATGTTTCCGGGCCTCCGGTTGAATTACATAGCCGCGAACGGAGTCGTAACTCTCCGTATGAAACAAACGTGTCCACCATCCTTTGCCGTCCTCAGTCAAACAACAAACCCAACTCATCAAAGCAGATGTATATAGACACCGACCCCCGTGTTTTAAGAAGTGACTCACGCTGCTAAAAAAACGCCGATTTCCGTGTTTCACGGAGGTTATCAGTTATACATGTTTCCGGGCCACCGGTTGAATTACGTAGCAGCGAACGGAGTCGTAACTCTCCGTATGAAACAAACGTGTCCACCATCCTTTTAGCAGTCATTTGCAGTCAGTCCATAACAATCCTTACTCACCAGCGCTGCACTCGTTATTCTAAGCCTTTGCAGTCAGTCAGACAGCCTAACTCATCAACATTGCATGCGTTCGTCTAAGCCACACTAACATGCTGTTGGACCCGCCCCACAGACATAAACAAAGCCTCCGATTGGCCGAAAGTGACGATCGCGGGAAAATCCTGTGATTGACAGTCACCCAAAGCGGCACACTTTTGCCGTTCAGAGTAACAAGATTACGGTTTTTGTGACTAAATAATGCGGCAGTAATCGCGTTGTCATAACAAATGTTAATATTATACTTATTCATCAGAAAAAATATCTTAAGTATAACAATGCTGTAGCTAACAGTTAGCATTTTCTGATCTAAAACTAACAGTAGAAGCTAGCAATATATAGCTAGCTAGCAGCTAGCAGCACCAAGAAATTGTAATTTACAGAATAAAGTGCTACTTTATTAATCCATTAATATACTGTGGGTACAGATTGAGAAACAGATAAAAAAAAAGTCATACTTTAATACAAAAACCTACCTTATTCTCTGCAAAGTTCCCAGTTGAGCAGCCAACACTGCATGGCTTTGGTATGCTGAGACATGAGATATCGCTAATGACTTCACGAAAAATCTCGCGAGATTTCATAGTGGCCCCTCATTGGCTGAACCCTTACACACACCAGGAAGTGTGTGTGTGTGATGTTATACCACCTTTCCAACACTTGGGGCACTAGTGAGTAAAAAATCCACACACACATCACACACACTTTTCCATACTTTCTGACTTTGTGAGACATGTGCTAAAAAAGCGACAGGCATGTCAGGGGAGGCTTGTGAGCCCATATATGATGATCATTCTAGTGGGGTCCCTCATTTTGGGCCCCACAAGGTTGCTGGGCCCCACAAGATTGGTGTTCTCCCTGTTACATGGCCCCACAAACTAACAACTGCAAGTGCACACACACACACACACACACACACACACACACACACACACACACACGTCCTATTTGTCCTGCGTGTACACACATGAACACACACACACACACACACACACACATGAACACACACACACACACACACTCACACACACACACACACACACACTCACACACACACACACACACACATGAACTTACACACACGCACACACACACACACACACACACACACATGAACACACACACACACACACATGAACACACACACACACACACACACACACTCACACACACACACACACACACACACTCACACACACACACACACACACACATGAACTTACACACACACACGCACACACACACACACACACACACACATGAACACACACACACACACACACACACACATGAACACACACAC
>NC_084903.1:22753460-22834353 GCF_949316345.1 Pungitius pungitius
GTTCAACGAAGACGACAAAAATGCGATCCACATTGTGCTTTTGGTGTTAAAGATGGATCAATCTGGATACATTTTGCATTTGGGAAACAAAAGTGAATTGGTCGACGGAGACAGTAACTCAGCGAAAGAATTCGCCTTGTTCTCTGAGGCTCATTTTTCTGGCGGAATCAAAGTAGAAAGTAAACATACGTACATCAAGACGCCGCTCGAGTAAATCCAGACAAACTTCCATCAAGCACATTTGATTGGTTTCGACTTTGAAAGTGCAAAGAAACACACACGCGGTCCAAAACATTTCCAAATGTGACTTCTTCATAGAAAACACAAGTAACAGAAGCTGTCAAGCTGTCAGAAACGCTTCAAAACGCCCATGTGCTGATTTACCCGCCCTCGTCATGTTGTGGGCGGGCAATCGTTGGCGACGCCACGCAGCATCGCCGCGCCTCGCATTTTAGTGCAGCTCAACGAGAAATACAGTAGTTTTTTTTTTATATTGTGCGCATTGTAATGAGGGAGTACACTGTCGAAGCAGCATGTGGTTTGACATTGATTTGATCGTGCAGATCTGCTGAGGCTTTTTCGTTCACCCCCCACACTCCCCCCCCATCCCTCTTTAGTGCGCTTTTATTTTCAATCTTTCTGCTCAGGAGATCTCAAGGAATTAAAATTCATCTTTCATCAAAGCGTGAATAAAATGCTGATAGCAGAAAAAGTATCAAATGTATCTCCAGTCTTCGCAGGGGAGACTGTGGAGAACCAGCGTTACGTAACTGTTGCCACATTAGTATTAGTGCAGCGTAGAGAAGAATTGGGCTGAATCAAAGTCCAATTATGCCTCAACAGAGGGGAAACGCGCCGAAGGTCCAGTTGGGAAAGGGAAAAATCTGCACAGATGAGATTTCCAGCGATTATGCTTCTCAGACCGGGATCATGTTTGATCTTTGTGGGACTGGTGTCTTGTTTTTGGCGGGACACCTTTTCCTCTTCTGCACCAGGAGGAAAGTTTGGACTTTTGCAGTCGGGGTAAAAAGCACCGAGACCTTTGATGAGAGTCTACGAGGCGTTTTTAGGCTTTGGTAGCTGACTCGAAAGGGGGATTTGTAGACATATGAAACAGTATTTTCCTCTAACCAAGGACCAACTCGCACTGTTTCATCTCAGCGTGAAACTCAAAAGCAAAAGTCAAAGTTATTCACTTTAATAGTGAACACATCGGACCATAGATTTCAGGCTTTAAAAAAAGGGACGAATTGCAGATGAGCGGGTCGGAAGAAATCCCAGAATCCTGTTTGCTGATACGACAGACGGACGAATAGAAGTAAACGGTGGAGGAAACGTCCATTTACACCGTTTGAGTCTCCGTTTGCTGCATCAACAGAACAGAACCGTAATGGAGCTCCGTTTTTTCCTCTCGCGCTAAAAGAGACTTTATTCATGCTTTCTCAACTTTTGTTGATGCCTTGAATTATACTCAAGGTCACAATCTAATTGACTGCAACTCCTTGGTTTGATCCAACCAGTGCACTTTATTGTCTCGATGGCCCTGCGGCGTCACCAAGGCCCGACAGCAGCTGGAGTTTCCGCCGTATTTCTCTCCTGGAAATTGTCAAAACATTTTCCGAGAGGAAATAACGAGGAAAAACTGGCAGATGTTCCTTTTATTTGCTGTTGATGGTGGTTGTGGTGGGCAGTGCGGCGCAACACAAAATCTCCCACGTGTGACCAACTAGTTTAACATCTGTATCCCTTTCACACTAATCAAAGCATCCGCTGACCCCTCGTGCCCTCGAAAGGGAAGCATCTGCCTTCGTTGTTTCATTCTCCTCCAATTATTAATTGTGGTTTACCCTGTAGTTTCCTCAACTGTAATTACTTACTTAAGATAATTAACAGGCTCTATTTGAGCTCCCATTAGATTGTTTGTGTGCATTCAAAACAACATGTAATACAATCTCACCATGACCGATTTAATATTCATCTTTTGTGCTCCGTGTCTCCCTGAAACCCATAAAGCAGCGACGCCTCGCTGACTGGTATCCACTCTGCCACGTTTTCTCGACTTGTGGCCCATTATTGTCTTCTAATGAGACGCGCTGTTCGTCTCAGGCGGAACACGCTCACCCGTCCGCCCGGAGGTCTGCGAGTCTTCAGCGGACCTTCTAACCCCCCCCCCCCCCCCCCCCTACCTCCCTCCGGGAAAAGGGCCAAACCTGCAGTACATGAAGTTTTTCCTTCGTCTGACCATCCCAGGCAATTAGCACCGGCGGGTTGCAGCCACGCTGGGGTTGCCAGGGTTACTTTTGTGCCTGGGAGCTTTTGTGAAGGAGGAATGTATTGGTTGCATGTAAACATGTCCAGCAGAAGCGTGCGGTTGGTTAGATAATGGCCTGTTCCAATACGCCCAAAGCATTGCTCCATTGTATCCTTTGTGGCTGAAGAGGACTCGTTCCAGCTGTGCATTTAATGCGGAGGCGGACTACTTAGACCTCGACGTGTTGAACGTGTTGAACGGGGGGAATTTCTTTTTGTGACCGTGGAAACGGTGCGTTTTGGGATCATTGGATAGAGACTAACGCCTGTAGGTGGCAACCATACCTCATGAACGCGCAGACACCCTTGGAGAGGCATGGGATCCGGGCGGCGCGCGTTAATGCGTTCGATCCCTGATAATTAACGACCGCACGGGTGACTTAAAACGTGCACGCGAACGCGCCGGCAAAGTGGTCAAAGTTAAAGTGGTCCCTTGTGGCGATACGGGAACACGCTCGCGCCCACGCGCGCCAGGCAACCCACCCGCTACGCGCACAAACGCGCACGCAAAAACTGGCACGTGACTCGCGCACCCGCCAGATCTGCGTGCGCTGGACGCCGTGATTTCAACGTGCTCGCTATTCCAGTCATGCACTGCAGCGAGCGGGGGCACCGTTAAGAGCCGGTGGCAACCAAAGAAAAAAAGAAAAAAGAATCCCGCTTGATTTGTAACACACGGATGATGATGGTGGTGATGATGATGATGATGCTGATGCTGCCGCACCACCCGGATCGGACACACTCTCCCTGACAAGCGGAATTATTAGTAATAGCTGCGCTTATATAATCGATACACCGGATTGCTTTGAAGGGAAAGGGGGGGGGGGGCGTAAAGCACCCCTGGATATTTTGTCATTCTACTTGATAGAAACACACTGCGTGCCGCGTGCCCATTTGTCCCGATGCGACGCGCGTGATGGTTGCGGTGGGACGGATGTCCTCAATTCCACCCGGGAGGCTTTCTGAGGGCTTTTTATTTGTGGCTGGACCCCGCTGCACCCCTTAGCTGTACCTGGGTAATCATTGACCACATCCTGTTCGTTTCTTTTTGAGTAAATGATCCGAGCGAAGACATACAGATTATCTGGCAGATCCAAAAGAATAAGTCCACTTTGATTTTTTTATTCGTCTTTTTTCTGTAGTGGGATTTGATTTTGCGATCTTTCAAAGAGAGAAAAAAAAAAACACCGGTGGGAGTCAATTGTGAACTGTGACTGGTTTTGGGGGAAAGAAGGGCCTATACAGACTTGATCCCCCCCCCCCCCCCATCCCTCCCTCCACCCCCCCTCTCTCTCACACACACACAGACACACTCCCCCCCCCCCCCCCCACCCTCCCCATCCAAAAAACTCTGCAGGGTTTCCTCCTCCTCAGTCCAGAGGAATATCTCCAAGTCCGAGGGGGTTACTGCTGCTGCTCCGACGGGCTGCGATCGGCTCTCATCATCCGAGGGGGATGGTGGCCGCGCCGCGCGTCCACGCAACTCTTTCTCAATGTTTGGCGTTTTTCGCAGGCGAGCATCTTGACTTGTGATCGAGAGAGACGCGGACTGCAGCAGCCCTCCAAAAAAAAAAAAAAAAAAGAAAAAGAAAAATCCCCTCTTTCACATGGAGATTTGTGCCTCGTTTGTGCTGCAAATCTTGAGAACGGGCACCGGGGCCCTGCTGGTTTTTCCTCCGCCGCCCTCAGCCTCGATTCCTCTCATTCGAAAAAAGGCGTAAGTATTTTCTTTATTGTTGTCATTCTTTTCCGATTTGAGGCTGTTCGGCGCGGTGTGCCTTTGTGTGTGTGTGTGTGTGTGTGTGTGTGTGTGTGTGTGTGTGTGTGTGTCTGTCCCCGTGCAAACCGATTCGCCGCCGTGTAACCGGTGAATTCTGCTCGCCTCGCGGACTTGAACGGAAAAAAAGATACTTTTTCCCCCGTTAATCTTTTCATACGTCGTTTTCCCACATTTACAAGTAGCTGTCGCATCCTCGTTCGAGCGTGAGCGATTGTGGGTGTGTGTGTGTGTGTGGGGGGGTATATATATAGATGGAGATTGATAGGGACTGGAAGGGGGTTGAGGAGGTGTGTGAGTGTGTATGTGTGTGTGTGTTAGTGTGTGGTAAGGGGGGTGGGGGGGGGGGGGGTAGCTGGTGCAACACATTGTGTGTTTGAGGGCTGGAGACTGTGGTTTTGTGGTAGCCCCTGTTGCCAGCAGGACATTACAGCTAGAAAAAGGCCTACGTCATATGGTAATTCAAATTCAGTTCAGGTATTCTCAGCATACACGTTTGCAGCATCAAGAGCGCTGGATTGGCCAGGTGGGCAGGCCGGAGCCCCCCCCCCCCAAGGAAAAGGGTGCTTTGAGTGGGTGTATGTGGCGAAGCAGAAAGGCTCCAGGTCAAGCTTTATTTTGCAGAATCCGCTCTCGCACACACACATTTCCCCTTCGCCTCTGTGGTTCTGCTTGTTGACCCAGTATGTCTGCAAATCCCCAGCCGAGCCACCCATGGGTGATACAGACACGGTTGTCATTCGTCCCTGCCACAGGTTAACCACAAGTACAAGGTGTATTTGAAGTTGTTGCTTTGGCGATACATCCTCTTCTCTTTTCCCGTTTTTTTTGTTGGGAAGCCGAATGGGAGCTGTCCATCAGTGGGAGGTGCTGAAATGCCTTGATGCTGAAAATACTTGTGTGTGTTGGCTGAAATGGGCAGAGGGAGCCGCATTCGGAGCAGACATCACATCTGAAATTGCCATAGTGCTTCTGCAGGCAAAAGCAATGCACTTAGAAACCTGAACCCTCTCTTGCTCGAGTGTACAATCTCATATGAACATCTGGCTATTTTACTACCTGCCTGGAAGTCTAGGTTTTCAAATTTAGGTCAGAATTCAACTTAATTTAGGCTTTGGATACCACAATATTTGCTTGCCCATTTGTGTTGCATGCCCAATTGGAAGTTTGCTGATTAAGTGGTTACTTCAATCATCTTAAACACAGCACAGGGTTCTGTTAGATTACAGAGTGGGTCATTTACTCCTTAGAATCAATGGGCTCTAAATAATAATCAAATTTATAATTGATAGTGTGAAAATGTCATGATCCTTTACAGCTGCAACACTTCAAATTGTCCTTACACCCACTTGCAGGTCTGGCTTTTTTCACTGCTCCCTAATATGCCTTCAACTGCGATGAAAATTAAGGCCACTCTCCAATAAGTGTCTCAATGGGGCATTGGGTCAGCATGAGCCACCTGCGCTGCTACACTGAGCTTTTGAGACGTTCCACCATGTGGACACCAAAGTGGGTCAGAAAATGTTGTTTATGCAATCTGGGTGATGTTCTGACTGGTTGAGAGGCAGTGACCATTACCGCCGGGGGGGGGGGGGGGGGGGGGGAACGCAGGGGCAACGCTACGGCCCGTGGATTTGCCTTCGTCAGCTCGTAATGTTCCTCGGGACAGAAACAGTGAAGCATAATGAACGTGTTGGCCCTGACAGCCGCCGCGGTTTTTTGGCATTTGCCCGCCTGTTAAGGGACCAAAATGGATGTGCACCATGCCAGGATCGCTCCCCAGAACAGGTCTGACGGAAGCCTTCGCTGTGGGGAATAAGCACTTGGGCGAAAAGAGTTCTTTTCATGCGTGACACACATGTAGTCAACCGCTGCTTGAGAACAGGGCGAACGGTGACTCATCGAACCATCCTCCCCGGTAAACCACTGTTGGTTTCTTTCACAAATGGCTGCGTAAAAGAGGTAATTTAGGTATGATAAGGGCTTCGACGCGATGCACTTTCCAACATAATATTGCTCTCTAAATTTCTCGTGACAAGCAGCCTTCTCGCACGTCGGGTAGACATTTGTAGAGAGTGGATTCATGGTGCTTCGCCTTTACTCTTTTATTTTCTCGTGCATCTAGAGATAATGCACCGACATCACAGTTTGAGGGATATTTTCTTCTCAGGTGGTAATGCCGCTTACACGATTTTCAATTTTCAAATATCATCATGTCAAAAATGAGCATGATAAAGTCTCCAGGAAAGCATTTACTGAAACAATCAGCCTTATGTAGAAGTTACATATTTTGTTTTCCAACCATTGGAACCAAAATAATGAGCCACCGGTCCTTCCCAGGGCTTTGACATGTTAATCCCATGTTAAGCTTCATATGTCAATAACCTGTCAGTAAAACTAGGATTTCCTAATTAATTCTGAAAACCTATCGCAATAGCAATTAGCACATGAATGATTAATGAAAATAAGAGTCTCACACGGGTCATTTATCAAGCAAATATTATGCTGGATCCAACTGCACGGATGTGAGCATGAAAAAAACTGCCCTTTTGTCTAGCTTCTCCCTTTTATATTGCGAATGACCTCCTGAAACCTGCCCTCCAATAACAATGGTGTTTGTTAAACTCATAGACTGAACATGAGAAATGGACGTAGTCACTGTGATGACGTCGGTTTGTGGACACTCCTCTACTTGGCTATTTTAGCTGTCACCTTTGGATTTGACTGGCATCGTCTTGGCTTTTTGGAACCAAAATTCTACTAAAAGGTTGGAGCTAATAGAGCCACAGTGTTACAATTAACTTTCACACAGTGAAAAGGTTCATGTTTTAAAATGATAATGACAGAGCACTCGTAGACTGCAAAACGCCGTGGTAGCAACTTGTCAACTACGAGGTAGCCGACCCCTAAAGCACGCTCTCCTTCATGATCTTATTGATTCTAAATGGACCATAATTCACCAAACGAACATCATGCTGCATTGAAAAATACTTTAAACTAGTGATTGAGGCCATAAACTCATGTTTACAATGTTTACTGAGGGAATAAAGCGCACGAGAAGTCATTTTCATATAGACTTCTTCCTTACAATTAGCCTTCTTTTTGCAATTAGAGGAATCTCCTTTAGAAAAAAGCAAGTTTAAGGCCCTTCAGCGTTGGGTTCACTTCTCCAACCCGGAGGTTTGGGAATGTGAGCGGGCCCCACTGGGATTCAATCTGTCAACAGCAGAAAAAAGCCAATCCATTTTCAAATGACTGTCTTTTGGACGATTGATGGTTCTAGTAACTCTTTTTGAGGGTTGTGCTTTACAATATGGGTTTACCGTTTTGCTGTTTCATCCATTTATATTGGCGCCATGGCCTCGTGGGTACTTTTTTGATGAGGATTGGCATCTGGATGAAGCATCCCCGTGCCTTTCATCTCAGCCACTGCAGACTCTGTGCCTTTCTGTGTGTATATGTACAGTTTGACCGTGAGGCGTGATATACATGAGCCAGGGGGGGATGCAGCTTGAGATAAGGCCCGAGTTCCAGCCGGCTCCAGTCGCACAGATAGCACTCGGTGGGTTTGTGTCGAGTCAGGAAACAGGCCGAGTGGAACTGCTCGGGTGTGAGAGAGTCCAACGCATGCCCGGGCTGAAGAGACTTAGTATTCACTGTAGCAGCTTAAGTTATGCCTTTGTGCACCACAAAGGGGGATTATTCGGCGAATCCTGCTCCGTGTCATTCACGAGTCGGCATTTCTAAATCAACAAACATTAATGTGGGGATCTGAGAACAGGCTGTATCTGCTTGTGTGCCCCTGCTAACCTACTACAGTTCATTACAGCGAAGTGCGCCTTATGTGGAGCGACAGTGTTTTGATTCCTGCAATATTAAAAAAAAAAAAAAAAAAACAGAACTTATGGCACACATGTCAAGATGACACATTCCCTGTTTTGACTGTGGCCGTCGGTGCCTTATTTCACCATCTGCGCACTACGTGTCTGCCGTGGCCTGCAGCGGCAGCCAGCCATCGACTCCAGCGAGAGCCTCCGATGGAAAGCGTGCGCTCGGGCTACGGGTGCCGCCTTTCTGCCTCTTCAGCAACCAGCCACTCCCTGCAAATGCCATAATTCCCGTAATAGATTCCCCCAACAGATTCCCGGCAGCCTGCACGTATGCGCGGAGTTTCGACCATAACGCTCGAGTCAGCAGTACGTGGCTGCGATCGCGGGCCGCGGCGCCGCTGAGGGCCAGCCCTCTGCTCTGAAGGAAGCATAATCACAGTAAACAACGTCCTAAGGCCAATTAGGGCTTTTACACAACTGCTTTTATTTCGCACCATTTCAAAAGTTTTCCACCGAGTGCAGTAACATAAATGTGAATACAATCAAGGCATAGCACCAGCTTACAGGAAATCACAGGGAGCAGTGCATCCTGGGAAGCATTCCCCTGGAACGTGTCGGGCTGTGTTTTTTTTATTTTTTTATAGCCGCTTTCACTTTGGATGCGATCCCAAGCTGATAAAACACTCTGACTAGTCAAGTTCAAAGTCGAACCAATCCATCATTGGATCTGTTGTGTCCTCTCTATTTTATTAGCAAGAACAGCAGAAACGTTCAGCCAAGTTAATCATCTCCTGCGAAGTATGGTAATGATTTGCAGGTCAAAAGATGTCTAGACATCTAGGTTAAATGTGAGCTAAAAGCTATTGATTTTTTTTAACCACTACCTGAGCTTGTACACCGGCCTTCAGATAAACAGTGTGTTAAAAACTTTTACATAGTGAAAGCAATAAGAGTCACAACCCCAATTGCTATATTGCAAAGTATGTTGAGTAAGTATAGTCCTTGAAATTCTTTGGAAACAACGGCTGTGTCTGACCTCGACTAAATCAATTCAAACTTAGTTTCAGTTTAGTTTTAATAACGTGTCTTTTAAACCTGCAAAACACCAAATCAACATCTATCAGCACATAACACAAAAAATTACTTTCATTTTTATATATATATAGATATATATATATATATTGAAGGGTTTAGATCAAAAGGATTCAGAAAACATGCTTTTTAATTAGATTTCCGTAATTTCCGATTGCACGACATGCATTGGTCAAAACAAATGTTCATCAGGAGGAAATGTGTTTATCCTGTTGCAATTCACCAAGACGGACAAGGAACTGAGTCGTAAACCTACGTTTTGAATATCACGCATTCGCGTGTAGGCTTGAAAGGTGGCTCTTGTCCCTCCGCGGAGGACCACAGCTGGGATTCACAGCTGTTGCAATGAATTGTAAAATTTAAAAAATGAAGCAGAGAGGGGAGACAAAAAAGTAACAAAAGGCCAATAGAAACTTTAAAACTCATGCAGCATAATCTGTCTCTCCTCTGTCCATCTGTACAGTCAGTATGTTCCTGTCAATTCTTTGCCAAATCATGAAGCTATTGAGGGTTTGGAACATGCTGACAATATGAATGGACAGTGAAAAGAAGAATATTATGCTGCGGGGGGTGGGTGGGGGGGCCCTTCTGTGCGAGTTCCTGTGTACAAATTGACATGTCGTTGCAGCCATCAGCGAGGCAAAAGATCACCAAAAACAACTCATTGTCCTCAGCACCACACAAAGACAGCTTGATGACATGCTCACCACGACAAGGACGTTCAGCAGAAACAATGCTTCATATGTTCAAAGTCACAGTGTAGCTCGCTCTTTTCTTTTACCAAATTAACGGTTTGGGGTTTGACTCATAGTGGCCAGAGACCCACAGGGGGCAGAGGAAAGAATTTGGTCTTTACACTGTGACGAGTATGGGAATCTTATGCGGTAAAAGGGAAATATATATATATATAGATAACGTAGGGCTGTAAATAGATTAAAAACCAGTAACTAATTAATCGCACATTTTGAAATACATTAATCGCGATTAAGCGCAATTTTAAAAAAAACAGAGCATGTTGAGATGGATGTAGCCTAGAAACTAGCTTAGCCCAGCAGTTTGTTTTAACCCGTGGAGGAATTACTCTGCACAGTTTTTCGCTGTATGTCGCGCCTCTGTTTGTTTTATTTAAAACGCAACAAGCTCTCATCATCTTCAGCTTCCTCAGCTCTTGATCGCGTTTGATCGCATTCATCTCGGCCACATTGATCGCAGGGGTTAATGCGTGGATGTTGACAGCCCCAATATAGATGAATAGACAGAGGGTGTTCTGGTGTGGGTGAAAGCAAGCCCTTGGAAGGGCTTTGACACAAAACCCGGGCAAATCTCATTGTCTCAGCTTATCAGCCACAGATTTACTCCGCCTTACGGAGATATTCCCTTAGAGAATTAGGGATAATAGCTAAAGTGATGACGGTCGTGATGAGTGTCTATCTCTCTCATGTTTAATGCCCCCCTCCTCCCCCTCTCTAACTTTACCCTCTTTATCTAATTCCACACATATAGATATACATTTTATCTCCCGCCAGTTCATTTAGCTCAGATGTAATTGATGACAATATCTTGACATGACTTGGAGGACTTTCATGTTGCAACTCACTAGGAGCAGAAAGTGATTCATGGTGCATTGACAGAAAATACCAAATCAGTGAAAGAATGAAATGAATATATCTTGTTCATTAATGCTCTGGCAAACAGCTTAGTTTCCAGTTGCTGGAATGCATTAGATTGGCTTAATTGGCAAAGATTACACCCCCAGTAACTGGCGCCAAGTCAAACACTACTAAACCGAGAAGGGAATCTTGTAAGTCTGACAAGAATGGAGGCAGCTACATTTCCCCTCTTTTATGACAACATTTCTCTGCAACCCCGGTGACGTCTGGGCTTGAACAAGGTTGTTCGAACATCTTGTTCCCTTGTTGCCATGTGCTAATACATAATTGGAGGACCTCATTCTTTGCCACAATAGCATTTTGTCCTTCAAGTTCAAAGGCAAAGAAAGAGTAAAGCTCCGGCGATGCATTTCTTTGCGTCTTGCATTGACGATAATAACAAAGTCTCATTTGTGTTGTGATGCATTGAGCCTTAATGTAACTATCCAATGCAGATTAAGTATTTCACTTTTTAATGAATCTCGTAACTCTTTTACATCACAACCAAACCATCTTTTGTCACATTTGCCTTTGAAAAAAAGGAGAATTCATGAAGGCGTAAAGGCTTAATTTAGTCACTCGGAACCAACGCTTCATAAAGGGAAGACACTATAGGTGACTGAGATGCAAATATGATCTAATATATTCCTCCATAAAACGTGCACACTTTACGACTTCATTTAAGAAAAGCATACCTTATTATACCTTTTTTGAAATATGTCAAACATCTTAAATAATGTGTGCACATTTAGATATAATGGTAGAAGAGACATCTCAGTGGAAGTATTCAGAATATATATAACTGATGTCTATCCCCATGAAAGGTCACCTGCTGGCTGCATTGAGACCATTACTTTTTTATTACTCAAATATACAAATGAGGAATTATCTAATCTCAACTTCTGGTGAATTTAAGCAAATCCTACAGAGGCAAATGGTAAGGCAGAATAGCCCAAATTCTCAAAATTGACCAGTTCATGTAAAAACAATGCTTTTGCCTGTAGCTTCTCGCCTTAATTAATAAAGAGCGTAATCAGCAGATTAATCAATAATAGAAATAATCATACTTCACAGCCTAATTACTTCTCACACCTGAAGCTTGGTCAGCGTTTCCTTGTCACTTGTGCGATGAATCCACAGCATTAAGTTATATTCTGCAAGCTTTTCTAACTAACACCTGCTGTCTGGAGTTTAATTAACCAGCGAGGGAATACGGTCACCAGTCTTTATCTCATTCACTCCTTCGGTGATGAAGATGACGAACAATAAGAGCCATTTAATAATGTTGCAGACGCGAGCACTGCTTGACTAACCTGCGCACCCCTTGTGGAGCCGTGTTTTTAATCAGCCACACATGTCATCTGGAAGGAATGAGATGCATCAACACACCAGATGCAGAAACACACCAGTCGGTGATTGTACTCAAGAATACAACGTTGGTTTTTGATGAAAACTTGATGAAAATCTCTCTGCCTAAATGTCCACTTTTCAGGCATTGGAAATACAGAAGGTTTCAATGCCATCGCGGATCAGACTCATGGATCAAATCTCACAAACACAAAAAGGAAGCAAATGTGGGCCGCTGATACTAATTGCAGATCATCGGTGATCCACATTGTCAGATACAGATCTCTTTGTGGTTTGATCATAGCAGTTCGATCTACAAGACTCCAGATTATTTTAAGACATTCCCAAAAATATTTTCAACAGTTTGGCAGTGTTTACAATTTTTAAATGCTATAATTTTACTTAGTAAATGTGTTCATGTAGTGTAATATCTACATATGTCACTGTGAAAACACGTCCTTTAAGCAAACGGATTCAGTTCATCACTACATTCTATGAGATTACATTTCAAAACATCAAAGTCGGCCTTCAAATCCACCTGCTGATGTTTAGCGGGAACAATACTTACAATGCTACCTAATTTAGTTTAATATGTTAAATCTGTGACATTTCATTATCTGCACCAAACACAAAGAAGAGCTCAGGTTGTTGAAATGTCATGATATTTACAGGTATTTAGTCACCAACTACGGGATTCAACAAATTACATGTTACCACCCCCCCACCCCCGGTGAGAACAGTAATGTCAGCATTCCATCATAATTAATCTAGTAGTTGTCGAGCCATTTCAATCAAAACCACAGGAGTCAATCTGGTGATTGCAGAAGGCCTGATGGTCACTAAAAGGTGTTCTCCAGCCCACCTGCAGAGGACACCTGCATCGCAGCTCCTATGTGGGACGCGCTGAATATAGATAAAGATAAATAGTAAGCCACCCACTAACAAGGGTGCACAGCAATCTGCTCACGTTGCTGCTCAACTGCAGAGAACAACCCAACCCACGTCGGAGGAGGTGGGCCCAGGATCTTTCCAGTTGATAGTCGGTTGCAGATCTGGTGAGAAAAAGGAAAGGCTTTGCCTCAAACTTCTCCAGCGCTGAGAGGACTAATTTCCTGGCTTGAAAGCCTTCCATTGTTGTGTTAATGTCTTGTGCTTCTGAAAGGGAAAGATTTCATACAAAACCCAAAGAGGAAAAATGCACCATATTTTCAGGATTGTAACTCACCGATTTTTCATTTTTGGATCATTTGTACATGAGTTTTTATTTATTCTTAATGCCCAAACCGACGCCTTCAAAGTGTCTTCTGTCTGTTTACTCATACGAGACAAAGAAAAGCATAACATTCTCAGATTTAAGAAGCCAAATCAATGCAATGTTTGATGTTTTTGCTCCGGGATTAAGTGTGTCTGGTTTGAGTTTCAGATAATTGAGCGAATTCATAATTAATCGATGAGTGATGTTTCCACCCCCCCCCCCCCCAAAAAAAACTAACGATTTTCTGATTTCAGCTTGTTCCACGTCCGTTATGATTCAATCTCTGGTGCAACCTGTAGGTTGCAAAGATTATAAACTGAATCTGTGGGTCGGGGTCTCTTACAAAACGACACAAATCCCCCGAAAGCAGCCACGAAACCAACTGCCGCCGATTTCTGACTCATCGTTTAAACTGAAACGACTTAAGCGGGTCGTCCGTATCTCCACTCACCAGATTGTATCCCCCAGTCGCGTTTCCCCTCATACTCGTGGCGGTGATGACATCTCGGCTCCGTATCATGAGTCATTTAATGTAACGCGGAGCAGCCGGGCTGAGGGGCATATGGCCGCGTTGGAGCGCAGCCACGTGGCTTGAAGCGGGGTAAACGGATGGGCAGAGACCGTTGGTGCATTAGCAGTTTCCCGCTTCGCACCGCGTCTCACTGTTGTTTCTGCAGAGAGCAAAGTGTTTATCCAACACAACTGAATAAAACATTACAGTCATTTTCCTGCTGCATGTTACAAGAAGTTGGTTTTCTTGGGAATCGGGGCTGTCACACTGTAAATACTGTTTGCCTGTGCATAAAGATGAGCGAGAGAACGAGAGAGGGAGAGAGAGATGGGAGGATAGAGGGGGGGACGTCCGTGATCCAATCAGACGGAGGACGCTGCGTTCGCGCGTTATCCACGCAACGCCGTCGTCTCTGCACGCACCGGAGGAAGTGCTGCTGCAGAGCTGCAGAGATGCAGAGCTGCAGAGCTGCGTTCACTGTTGATTACGGGAGAGGGGCGGGGGGGGGGGGGGGGGGGGCTTCTGGTTCCATCTATTTCATATTCATGAGCCAAATGTTTCGCGTTGCATTATTCATGATGAAATTAAACGTCGAAAACACCAGCGTGAGCTGCTGATGCTTCCATCCATCGCCAGAGAAAAGGGGGGAATGCCAGTGAAAAGGGTATCGAGTTGTTGCCCGTAGTCGTTTGAAAAGTACAAAAGAGATTGCCGATTGTTACGGTAATGACTCGTGTGGGCTTTAAAGGTTTGTTACCAAGTTTCTTCCTTTCACGACTCAACAACTCGTAAGGTCGCAAAAAAACCCCACAAAGGCCACTGCGCACAGAAAAAATGGCCGCCTGCTCTTAACATCCTGCTGTGTTCATTTGAATGGGTTCTTTAATTATTTATTTATTGGTATATACTGTGCGCATTGGACACCGTCTCCTGCTTCATTCGGGTACCGGATCAGGGGGCAGCTGAAGGCAGCCCCCCAGCCCCCCCCCAGCATCTAGAAGCAGCAGCGACACACACCTCTCTGATCATTCGGTACGCAGCGACGGAAGTGCGTCCAATCAAGCTGAGCCGGCTTTTTTTAAAAGGCCCCGCGGCCCCTTTAGGCACCAGAGGCCGCGTTTACGAGACCCGGGAATCGGCGGGGGGGGGGACGAGCCTGGCCCTCCTCCAAGCCCTCGAGCTGGAGGATGCTGTTCGAGCATATCCAGAGGAAAGGGCAGCGCTGCAAGGAGGCCCCATGAGACACCTGTACATGTGGAACCCACTGTGTGTGTGTGTGTGTGTGTGTGTGTGTGTGTGTAAACAGTGTTTAGCATGGAAGGAAACATTGTTAACCTTCATATTTATTTGTCTATGTTTGAGAGACAATGCAACAACAATTTATTTATTAGATGCACCATGGGAATTGCATCACAGCTGAAGAAATAGTAAAAAAAAAGGTCGTTAAAAAAAGAAAAATGATGACAACAGAATATTCACAGTCAGCCGTGACAAATACGGGCGGCTCGGGGTTGCTGGAAATTACCTTTGGACAAAGTCAAATCTTAAAAGCACTTCATTTACATTATCCAAATGAGACAGTGCAGTATTGTTTGTGATCACAGGGTGGCCGGTCAATTACTGTAATGGGTTTGGATTTATTGGCGCATTAGGTGATCAGAGTGTTTCGCACCACAGTGGGTCTCATCTCGTCCACGGTTGATCCCTAAACTGAAGGTCACCATCGCAATCCAATGACTTAGTGATGAGTTAAATAGATTGGTTCTGGTTATTGACAAAACACATCGGAAAATCCTGGTGAGCATAATGGCACAATATTAAATAGCGGCCAGTCGACATTATGCTGTGACGGTACTAAATATAATTACTCAGCTGAAGTGGAAATCTTTCTTGCTTGTACCTCACATAATTACGCACATCTCTTCAATTCTTCAAGAGGCTAATTCCCAGACCTGCTCAACAGGAAGCAATTACCCCGATGGTACGACGGGAATGTCAGCTGGGTGCACACTCACCTCACACAGCCACCTCTACGGATGTTTCCGTGTTGTTTTCCTATAATGGTTTGTTTTCCTCCGAGTGGATCGGTGCCAGCGTGGCACACAGTTTTTTTTTGTTGTTTTTTTTGCCTCGCTCCCGCTGATCAATAGGCATTACCTCGAGACAAGTGCTTTGTCAAGTAGGTTGTTTAGCGGGTGATTGGCGGCTCTCTGCCTAACTCAGACGTGGACGTGAAAAACTCTCCCCCCCCCACCCCCCCACCCCCACCCTTGCGCCCCCTGATTATTGAGCCCGACCCGGGTGAATTCCACTCACTGGGCTCCCCCCGTCGCTCCACGCGCCTGTGAAACGCTCACCAGGGAAAGGGCTATCGGTACAAGCAACACCTGGCCAACCCTTCCAGGGGCTCAGATTATCAACTGGCCCCCGCCAACACGAGGCCTCGGTAATGTGCGGTAGACCGCTTAATCTGCCCCCTGACCGGCGTGTGCAATACCCTGCAAGTAAGAATTGAGAGTGTGTGATCATGTTAGTTGAACGACATGGATGTTAAAGGGATTTTGCGGTAAGAAAAAAAAAATCATCCGTAAATATAGCATCTGGTCTCGAACCAACATCCATCTGGTTTAACACGTCAAGCAGGGATGCCGATGATTAACAGATTAAACCTCCTGTTGCCTTCAAATTTACTAACACCTTTTAACGTTGGGGTCAAATTGACGCCGAAGAACACCGATGTGTACAGGACATTGAAAACCCATTAAATTAGGAATAAAATTTGAAGCAAAAGAAATGATGTTAGTTATCTATTTAGAAACGTTAAACATCGAATGGGGTCAAATTGACCCCAAAAGTAATAGGTGGGTTAAGCAAAGCCCTAATTTAGAAGAGCTGTTTTTCCCCTTAAAGAAGAACATCTGACCCCCCCCCCTTAACTCGACTTAAGTTCAGGCCCAGCTTTAAAGGCCCTCACCGCTACCTGTGATCCACGGCTATTTGTTTACTTCATTGAATTGCATCGTATTGTAAAACAGTGTTTATTGGAGCATTGTAGTGATCATATCTGGCTTGCAACGTCCACAGATGAAAAGTCCCCCCCCCTCCCTCGCCTACTCTACGTTTGAGGCGGAAACTGAAACGTTGATTAATGTGCGCAGCCCCCGGTGAATAAACAAATAAACAGAATAAATCACCACGAAGCACGACTTGGGACCTGACGCAGTGGGGCCTCACGTCCCCACGACAGTATACAGTCCCGAGAGGGGGGGGGGGGGGGGGGGGGTCTTTTCGGGCCCTGCGCGCGATGCCGCTAGTTTTGAATCACAGGAACACGCGAGTCCCCCCTTTTTCCTGCACGTAAAGCATCACAACAAAGGTCCAAACGGAGGCAGAGGGTGCGGCGGTCGACTTGAAGATGTGCAACATGAGGGATAATTTAATTATTGGAAATGGTGCGGTCTCTATCCCTTTACTTCCCCCTACGGCGTTCAAGGTTAATTATCCCAGGTTCAGGCCAATCCACCGCGGAGGCGCGAGGGGGGGGGGGGGGGGGACCGCAGAGGAGGCGCCGCACTCTGTGATTCAATTTTGACAAGATGATTGCGCATTCAAGCAACATTTTCCATCACGCATTGATTCTCCCGCCTTTACATAACCTCGCGGACATCACAATTTTTTTTTTTTTTTAAATAGACCCCAAAAAAACCTGTAAGTCATTTTCCCAGAGGAGCGAAGTGAGGCGCTAATATGAAATGTCTCCGAAACCGAGGCTGCCGCCTTTTGGAGATTAACCGAGTGGTTTGGCTTTCCCCCAACCCCCCTTCCCCCCCAAAAACGGCGCTGCAGATAGACGCAGGCCATCCATCCCAGACAGCAGCATGTGAGCGCGTCTCAGCCGTTTAGAGGATTGCTTGTGTAATGCCATCTGTATTCACGGGATGAACACCCACTTTTACACCAGGGCGGAGGAGAGAGAGAGAGAGAGAGAGAGAGAGAGAGAGAGAGAGAGAGAGAGAGAGAGAGGAGCAACGGTGACTTCAGCCAACATCTGTCGCTTCGCCTCTGTCTCCCGTTCACTCATCCGCCAGGGCGCTTTCATCCACTTAAATATCGTGACACGAGACCGGGATATGTTAATTGTAAGGAATAATTCACTCTGAATAAAAAGGGATGTGAGGGATAAAAGCGTTTGTGAATATGTAACATGAGCTGCTACAAAACAGGACGGTGACTGGAGTCCGATTTGATCAATCATTCATTCTCCCTCGTTTTTGTGGGGCGAGTTCTTCTGGTTTAGAAAATCCGCTCTACAAAAATGTAAATAATGTAGGAATCAGAGAACTAACGATGACACCTGAAAGCCTTTCCTCATCTCAGCTCTATATTCCCCATGTCCCTGCTGCGTAAAAGCCTTTGAGATAGAGCTCTTTGTTCAGGGGTTTTAGTTGAAATGGGCAAACTGGAGTTGAAATACTGCTAATTTTTTTTTTTATAGGAACACAATAATCACTTTTCAGCTACTCAAATGTGTGGATTGAGTTCCTCCATTTGTCTTGTGGTCCTAAGCTGAACGTCTTTGTGTTTCAGAGAGTAGAAGAACAGCTGTGACTTTAGTGCGCCTTAAAACGGGGAGCCACCCGTGGCTCCTAGAAATCTATCTTAAAAGTGACACGAGAGATCGCATGACTCTATTCATCGCGTTCCTTTGTGGACGCTAAGATCATACATCACATTCAAATGAAATTCAATTGGTTCAAATCCAAGTACAAAACGTTTTGTTTTCTCATAAATCAGTTCCTCGGTGTATCCAGTGAATCTACCCATAGCTGAATAATTTATTTCTATTAAATACTTTGAAGGTCCCAAAGCAGTTCTTGACCATGCTCACATGAACCTGTTGCATTATGGGTATTTCTCTGACAAAAGGCATTGAAACATGTAGAGCAACAGAAAGACATTGAAAAGCGATATTCGTGTATTTCTTCTGAAGGAAAATGCAGTATCATTTTTTCGGTAACAGCCTCCCCGCCTCCTCCCTCCCTCCCTCCCCCCCCCCAGTTTGGTTTTGTCTTGACCTTCTCTTCTACCACGCCATCAGATACAAGATCACGACGCTCCGGCTCACACACGCCGCCATCATCCAATCTGCTTTGCAAGGTCACAGTCGCTGCATCTTCTATTTAGCGCCACCGAAGACCGCTGTGACCCAAACGCGGCCGAGTCAGAGTGGAGTGTTCTGGGGGGGTGGCAGGGGGGGGGACGGGAGGGACGGGGGGGGTTGAGACGGGAGAAGATGTGACACCTGACATCACTGTAATAGCACAACGCCGCCGTGCACAGACCTAGCATCACTCGATCCTACAGGAGCGGCTGGTTTGTTATCGACGCTTAACGGGGCGTGGGGGGGTGGGGGGGGGGTGGAAGGAGAGGCAGACGAGGGAACGCTCTTCCTCCCACAAAGCAGCCTCCCGCTGTTGTGAGACACCTCCCGTGTCTAAACGCGGCGAGGCTGCGTTTTGGCGCGTCTGCTCATCACTGCCCCCTTCATCCTGGTCGTGCTTCTCCTCTCTGCGAGTTGATCCCAGGTCGTTTCCACGTGTCCCTTCCCTCACATCTTCTCGGATTTGAATGTCACCAGGTGGCCGTTCTTATTTCCCGTCGGTTCAGTCACGTGGCTTTTTTTTTTTTTTTTTGATTTTCCCCTCGAAAAACGCCGCCGTTTGCTGCTCAAAGAAACGCCGGAGCATCGAGTTTTCCTTTTCGACGAGCCAACGAGTGCTCGCGCAGCAGATGTTAAAGTTTTCATGACCTGGATATACAGTATGTCGGAGCACTAATGTGTGGTAGAAAATGTCAATAGACAGCAAAATATGGATCCATGTTTGTTACTTTGGGGCTTGGATGTGATCCAAACTCGTTATTTTCTTCACTGTGTACCGCCCTTGTATTAAAAGGTGATTAAAAGGAGGGATTAGCATATATATACGATTGCAGTTCCTTTAGGGGGCTTCTTGCACATCTGTATTCTGGGAGGAGTGCGGGTCGATTCTCGTACACCGTTGGTCTCGTTTTAAAAGATGGGGCGCGTGAGTAATATGTGCTTCCCACACAAGCAACACAGAGGAAGAGTTTTGACTCCGCCCCCTAAAAAAAAAGAAGAAGCTGGAGGTCATGTCCATTGATCTGAGCCATCTGCCAGAGACAATTAGTCTATCGGTTAGAAGAAACAAGGACATCACACTCGGCACACATGCTGTAGGATTATTTTCACTCCAACCCTTGTCAGAACGAGGCCGGAACACTAAACTTTGTTGTTCAAATATAGCTCAAAACAACCCCCCCTCCCCCTCCCCTCCCCCCAGACTGAACAGTGAGATCGTCAGCTCGCCCTGTATCAGATTGCTATGAAATTAGATGTGGCTAGACGTAATGCATTTGGATGCACATGGATCTATGTATAAGAAATTCAACCAAACAGTTCAAAGATATCCCCATTGCATAATTATTGTGCACGCATGTGCGCTTTAACATGCGTCAGACTTTCCTCACACGTACTGTGGGATTTATGGGTAATGGCTCGTTATCCACAGGGTGGCAAGGAGCTGAAGAACAGACCTCTTGATAGTGTACATGGAAAAAGCAACATATCACAGTTCTTTCCATTTTGGAGCGGGCCCTGATTTTAATTACTATACATGGTGAATTAGCTAATGAATAATGAATGGATTCCTCACACTAAGTGCTCTGACTGCTAATGCACTTGCGATTCTCTCACCCCGCCGAAGTTGCTTTTCGGATTCCGTCTTTTTTCAACCCCCCCCCCAAGTCTGAATCACACACACAATTTCTTCCCACCTCTGCTTTTTTTTTTTCACACTCATTCAGATTTGATTAGATTTTCCCTCTGTAAGGAATTATTTAGTGATGAGAGTAGAGAATGAGACCGAGTCTCCCGGATAGAACGGAGACAGATAGTGGTTCTCAGGGGAGAGAGGGGAGGGGGGGGGGTAGGTGCTTCGAGGAAAAGAGAGTGAAAAAGCCGGGGGGATTAAGGTGCAGACATGCAGAGTGAGACCGGGAAAGACAATGTGATCTATGTGCTTAGCGTGCATGTCGTCATACATTCCATGGAGTGCAGATGTTTATAAATGTAGAAACGGATCACATCCCCCACGTCTGCAGCCATTTGTGCTCCGCTTTTCTTCCCGCAGCACTGAGACGTGCAGGTTGCAGGAAGCAAAGGCTGCGTTGGTGCGACTGTGGTTGGTCTGCCTATAACGTGTTAGCACTGCCAAATGGTGGTTCGCCCCCCAGTGCATGATGGGATAGTCTGCAGCCCCCAAAAGGCACGAGCGCAACAAGTCATGCAGAAAATGGTTGGAGGTTGGAGTTTAGTTTTTTTAAACAGTAATCTTGCTCAAATGAACCGTCAGACATCCAACTAGTCCAAATCAGCACCACCAAGGTGAACGTCTCTGAGGTCGGGCGGTATCCTACAAAAAGTTACACCTTGTTTTTTTTATGCATTTTATGGGGGGGGGAAGCCGTGCGCTTGATTTAACAGCTGACCGACATAACCTCTGGCCATAAAGCAAGTACATACTTTTCCTAAAAACATTAAATAATTGGCCGTGCAAATTGCACATTTGTGAGCAAATACAAACACGCGGCTTTGGGGGGGGGTCACGCAGACCGCTTGCATGATGGGAAAATAACAAGCTTCCACAGAGGAACAACAGCCAGCAGGACAGCGTCGCCGTAGGCAAACTGTGATTAAATTTTAAAAAACGGTGTCAAACGTGTAGAGGCGACACGGGGAAATGTTAACCTGGTATCATGTAGTGGAACACGAGGTCCAGACCAGAGAGCCGTAGTACGACCATTAAACAGACGCAAAGCGATTCACAAGGTGAGACTAATGTCAAAAGATAAAATGACTTAATTTCAATTTCCTGTACAATCACTATATTCATCAGCACGCTGGGCAGCAGAGTTCTGTATATCAACACGTGGTTGCATGCACAAGTTATCAAGGTTTTTTTTGTAATTGTCTTCATGGATTAAATTCACTTGAACCTTTTTTTTAAATGACAACATTTGATTGAATTTAACTGAAGGAAAGTGGCCCATTGACGCACACTGAGATCATGCAACACATTCTGGTACATAGGACATTCTTCTACTTGTCCTGTGTGATAACGAGATGGGGAAATGTTACAAACAAACAGCACACAGAAAGGACATGCAAGGGCAAACCAACAGGGAGGCACATTTTGATGGGGGGGGGGGGGGGGGAGTGTGCAAATTCTGGCACAACACCAATCCTAAACAGCTTATTAGCATGCCAGCTGAGGGTTCCCTCCGCGCACAAATAATGAAGGCAAAACAAGACGGACTACCTACTGTACGCTGTCAGCGCTGGCCACACGCAATCAATCAGCCGCCGGCGCCGGGCAGACTGACCGGACGCGTTGCCCCGCGCGACCACAGCTCGGGTGGTTCAGGCGGCAGGGTCTGCGAGAGGAGAAGACGCGGTCGATGCCGCGTGAAAAAAGGGTCGTCGCCATCCGCGTTGCGTCCCCCGTTTGGGGGGGGGGGGAGTTGTCTCGGTGGCGAGGGAGACGAACGCAGGGCAGTCAAAGCATAGGAGTAACGGGCTTAAACAAGGTTTGTTCACACAGGGTAGCAAAATAAACAAAGGTTCCATTAAGTGGGAGCGATTGGGACAGTTGTGCCAAACAAATAGAAATCAAGATAACAAAATTAGGCCTGGCTAACTACCTCTGGGAAAGAAACAAACAAAAATGGCTTCCCTTACTGCTCTAAAAAACATCCACCAAAATACAGAGGGCAATGCACACATGTACAGGGTACCCCAAACGTACCTACTGTCCTCAGTCTCTCACCACAAACCTGCACTTCTCGTTGTGTCAGTGCGTGCAGGAACACCTTCCCCCCTGCAGAACTCTTCAATCTTCCTTTTAACACCCCCCCCCCCCCCCCCCCCCCCTCAGGTGATTGGCCTGCTCTCTTCGGGCACCCAGGTGCAGGCAGATTGGCACCTGAAGGGGAAAGACAAGGGAGGAGACAGTACCAAAAATCAGCGTGCGGTCCAAAGCTAAAAGAGACACGTCTGAATCAGAAACCTGAGATCTGCCCGGCGACCCGGCACGGGCTGGCGGCGGTGATTTGTGACCCCGAGCCTCAGCGAGAGACCCGTTTCTCAAGCCGTGCGTCTGTCTGTCTGTCTTTTCACGAAACTGTCGACTGCCTCTTGAATAATTGCAATTCCCCCCCCCCCCCCCCGCTTCGATTTTGTGACTGACTTTGAGACGCCGTCCCGGCGAGCGTCACGCATTGGCCGCTGAATTATCGAAAGCAGATTAACAGAAAGAAGAAGAGAAAAGAGGAAGAGGGAGAAGAGAGAAAAATCCAAATGGCACCGCTGAGAAAATGTCTCCTCCGCACCTTTCATTCATCGAGTCCAAATATATATTTTGATGGTGGTTTATTTTTAAATAAACCTTAATCCTCCGTTCACCCTTCACCGCGAGGCGGATAATTATAGTAATCTGGTCGAAGGGAATTTAATTTTCCCAGACAGTGAATCCTCGCGGCGGGATTGACGCCTCGCTTTCGCGAGCGGCGTGCGCAGGGTCCCGCTATGCTGACGGCGGTCGGACGGCGGCGTGGAGACGTGCTCGGGACGCCCAACCGTGCGAGTTCTGAGATATTAATTAGCACCAGTGGCCTCCATAATGATACGACACGGTCGCAAGGCCAGGGATCTGCTCCTGAGAAACTACGCGATTGTTCTTTTTGTTCTTTTATGGAGGTGAAAAGACTGCCTTTCAAAGTAGGACAGCCTAATGGCCCTCTCCTAATATCCACTTCAAATAAAAATAAAAAAAAAGATTTCCAGAAGCTCCGCGCCTCATGTCGGGGAAGTTCTTTTGAAGACGCTCTTAAGTAGGAGAGAGCTTTAAGATCCTCCGGTTGTTGCCACACAGGCCCAAGCGTGTAATGCAAACGGCGTTCTTGCCCTGCCCTTGAGCAAGACAGCGATTCCCCACTGACTCCAGCGCCAGCTCCGAAAGAGGGGGGGGGGGGCTCTCTGAAGATGAAGATGACCCGGAAACCCTGACCTCCCTGGAGGGGGCCAAGTGAAAAGAGAAATTTCACTGCAGGGGGGGGGGGGGGGATTGAAGTATCACACCCCTGTCACTTTATGCAGGCAATTTGGGGGGCGAAGGGGTTTAAGCTTGCATTTAATCCCTGAGATACGAACGCCTGGTGCACTGGGGGTATGATCCTCGACACTGTGGTGTTTGTGTTCTGTGTCGATTGACGAAACGTGATCATGTGATTAATGTTAACGTGTGTGTGTGTTCGTTTCCCCGCCAAAGGTCGGTCACGAGTTCCATTTGGGTCAGAGGACGTTTGTGAATTGGCAGGTGGTAGAAAATAAAAGGAACCTACTTCTTTGTTTGTCTATGACAATTGTGTGAATTTTTTGGGATTCGCCCCAAATATCGAGTTGGTCCGTGTCTCTGCAGCGGAGCACCCTGGCGAGTTCACACACTGGAGTGCACCTGCTGAGTGAAGGGAACTGTGTTCTGCTGTTTTCCCCTCATTATTCTCAGTGAAGTCAGCGAGGAGCCTTTCGGTTTGTTTGTGCGTAGCCGCCCGAATCCATCCGAAGAATTCGCCTTTGAATTGCTGCATCGCTCGTCAGGAAGCGGCCGCGTAGTAACTTTGAATCAGAATACGGAAGAATGCCTCGCCTCCATTTTGAATGCAGACAACACAGAATTTAGTTTAGCGGAGTATTTGGAGACTTTACAAATGAATATTGACTAATAAGGAACTTAAGAGTTCCAGCGGTGACGCCCAGGAACAGAAACTACTTTTCCTCTTTCATCTTTTTAACCCTCCCTGTGAGTCCGGCCTCAGGGTGGATTCACCCAGCGAGACATCTCGATCCACCCCCCCCAGTGAGGTCCACTTAAAAGGGTGTAAAGTTTTGCTCACCAACATGTTAACGCCAGCCGTGAGGGGTACACACTCAGCTCAGGCCAAAAAAATGACATTTCTGTAATCCCCCCCCCCCCCCCCCAAAAAAAAGTCTCTCCAAAATAAACACATCATTAAATTTTGCTGCTCGAACCCGTCGAGCCGAGAACCCACTCAAGCCAACGAGCAAAGCAAGGCAACAAACTAAAGTTTCACTTTGAATTAGGAGAGAAAGAAAGCAGAATATTAATATTTCACACAATAATTCACACTTTTCGGCTTTGCTACACCTGTTCAAGGACCTGTTCAAGGACCTGTTCAAGGACCTGTTCAATGACCTGTTCAATGACCTGTTCAATGACAATACAACTTAGCTTAACAAGATCTCTCGTTACTGCTCATCGCGTCACAACAACTTCACCGAGCCGGTTTACCATCACCTACTTTTTTCGCGAGACACTTTTTGATGTACAGTAATTACACAACACAAATGGGTCCTAAACATTATTCAGATTCACACTTCTAATGTGTGATTCAGAAAAATGTGTGAAAGTCTTTCGCGATACCTCGTCGACACCAATCTCCGTTCCGACGGCACGCCGCCGGCGCCGCGGGGGGGGGACACACGCGGCCCACTCCGTCTCGGCGCCGCGCTTATTAGGGACGTGTGAATGACTTCTCATGTACGGATGGCTGCAGGGCGGAATCCACGGGGAGGACCCCCCTCCAACCCCCCCTAACCAGGCACACCGCGGCAGGTCGGTGGGCAGCAGGTTACGGCGCCGTCTGTCGTCGGGACGACCGCCTCCAAACTCTTTCCCATTCAGTCGATTTTGAACAGAAGGGTGGGGGTGGGGGTGGAGGGGGGGGACGCCTCAGCGGGCCAATCCCCGCCAGCACTCGGCATTTTGCAGGGAGCGGCAACCTGCCAAGACGGCCATTGAAGCTGCATCGCTATTGTGTTGGTCTTTTTTTTATTTAATGCGACACTGTTGTCTTCTCCCCCCCCGACGGCAACAATGACTCACGGCGCCCCGGCCTTGTGGAGGTATTTGCAGTGCGCCGCGGACGGGGGAGACGTCTGAAACGACTGCACAGATTCCTACCGAAAAGAGCTTTTGTACCTGGATATGAAGGAAATGTAAATACATGAAACCCAACTACCCGGCACACTTTTCTAAAAAAGGCTCCGAACCCGAGAGAATTCACATTCAATATATTATTAAACGCATGTGGAGTGAGCCAGAGTTCCACTGATGAGGCATAAAACGTATGCGGTTCAATGCTTCATCTTTCAGCCCAAAAAGGGTGCCGCTGCTACATTGTATCACCTCACCGGTCGCACAAAAAAAGTGTTAACGCGGTGGCCCGTTCCGCTGACGGGGGCCCGTGCTGCTCGTTATTGTGCCACCGCTGCTGCTGGCTGCGTGCACCGACCTCCCCGAACCGCCGGCTGCCACCTGCTTCCCTCTGTCCTGATCGGCGATACCACCCCCCCCCGCGAGCATTAGTCTAAACCTGTGTAACCAATTAACAAATGATCCCCCCCCCCCCCCCCACTCGCCAACAACATGCTTCACCGTGCTCCTCTTTCACTCGGTTCACCTCTTCTAGGCCCAGATCCAGATCCATGCTCACTCTGTCCGGGACTGGCTTTCTGTTCTGCTCACTCTTGTTTTCCCGCACTTATAGTCAGTCATCTCATCTTCCAAATCCTCTTCTTTCCGATTCAGCTTTATCATGTCTTCTCCTTATCCTCAGTCGCTTGAATTCCGCTGGATCCATGACTTGGATTTGAACATTCCCCTGCAGCGCCTTTTTAAACCCCAAGTCAATCTTCTCCTCATATTCCTCATGGGCTGGATCCTTGTGTCCCGGGTTTCGGCACCAATTTGTTAATCACAAGGAAAGATTCCAATGACAAGAGTTTTCTTGATGCATGAAAATGATTTTATTTCCTACTACTTTACAATTCTAATAAGCACGGGGGGGAAAGGGGTTCCGGGGGAACAAATGCAACATGGAGCCTGTTTGTTCGCTCCCGCGCGGCGCGTCACTGGTTCCTGAATCCCATCGGAGGCCGCGCCCACTTCAACCGTTCATGTCCATATATGGAGACATGCGTCACACCTGGTTGAACTCCTTACTGCAGTGGAAAGGTCTCCATGTGTAGAGCTAAACAAGCTAATTAGGGACATGCAATATAGCCACAACACTGCGGATCTGCTTCGAAGGAACGCAGGGAGCGGATTGGTGACCAATCAAGTGACACCAATACGGAGAGGCGCCCCCCCCCCCACGCCCACGCCCCCTTGCATGCAGTCGGTCCGCCAACCGGGGCTCGTCGCGTCCTAATCCCGTTGCAGAGAACAGACACAGCCTTGGCAGAGTGCGTTGGAAACATGGAGGTCCCTGCTGATTATTTAGCCCGCGCAATTATCATAATGGAGGCAGCGCAGGGTTGTACGTGAATAGGAATTGAATCATCACTTGAAAGGTGCCTCTTTACCCCGTCGCGCCTCTCTCCCTCTTTCCAGTTCTGGCACAAGAAGGCAACCTTTCCCTACTCGCCTGAGATTAAAGCACACGACGTAGCACGTGGGGGGGGCCTCAGAGCTTCCGATGACGTGACTACTGTTTACGCAGTAACACAAGAGAGCGCCAAAGAGATCCGCCAAATGTCAGTGGATCAAGTATTCATGGTTGACACAGGCGGTTCCTACTCTACATGCTTCAAATCTCGCCGGTTCTTCACTTGCTCTCATGCTAATGATTGTCTTTGATTTAAATCTTTACAGATGGTTCCGTACCTTTTGAGGGATCAGAAGTTACATAAAAGCGTTTTATGAAAAAGGCTTTTGCTTTTCCGTCTCTTCCACAAAGTTGGAAATGTGTTTCATTTCAGAAATGCAGCCTAAACTGCCTTTTTAAGGGCTAAACTGCAATCACCGCTCCGTGGCCACGATGGCTGATGACGATATTACATTTCTCATCAAAAACAAGAGACTCATTTTAAAACAAATTACTTTTGTACCATTCTTCCGACAAAATAGCGTAGCATATTGCCTAATAGCAAATTGAAATGCGTCTATAGGTTTTTGTTCTCACCGTGATTGTCCGACTGACCGTAATTCCAGAGGGCAGCTGGATTGCTCTCAATTTTTGCCTTTCTTTTAATTTAATCTCGCTCCATCGCGGACGGGAAGTAAATGAGCCTGATCATCGAAAATTGTGATGATTTTCCATAATGCGACTGTGCCATCTGGATGCGGCGCGGCCCCCCCGAGGGAATGGTGGAGGTTCACGTCCGAGGGTCAACGCGCCGCCTTTTTTTTCGCCTCATAGTTTACAATCAGTATAAAATCATCTTTTGACATCACATCCAGGACTAATATGCCTGCTGTACACGTCGTACGTAACAAAATAGTTCGTACATTTCGTTCACATTTAACACATTAACAATTAATTTTCAAAGCAGATGAAGAACAGACGATGACGCTTCGCTGATCAAACCCGCCAAGACTATTGTTTATTGTTGTCTGGTCTCCTCTGTTGTCTGCTGTCCTTGCCAAGTTGTGGAAATTCCCAAGCTACAAAGCGTTTGACACCGGCGCCAAATAACATACACCTTGATAACCGAAAAGGGGGCTTTGAACCCATCAAGCACGTCATGTGGCCTGAGCGTCCATCGGGTTGCTGCTGAGCTCGGGACCCGGTGATGCAAACCCGGATGGGTGGGTGACTCTGAGTAGTTTGAGCTAAAGCTGCGTTTCTGGGAAGCTTTTAAGCCTCTTTTGGGTCATTGTTTAGAATATTATGGCACAGCGGGCGGTTTTTTCTGTCGGGTCAAATCAATGTATCAGTGAGCTATGGTTTTCATGTTTTCCCTCCCTTGGGTCAGATAATCAATCGGAGTAGCTTTAAAATTAAAAGGAGCCAACGGAGATTTTATGTGAAAGTGCTCAGAAAATCCAATTACGTTTTTCTATTGACCTGTCCACAATGACTGAGAAAAAGGACTGTCTGTGAGGAGGGGGGAGGGTTGGGGGGCTGAGTAAACACTTTTGGGGTTGGTCAGCTTTATTAAGTCTTGAGCGTGGCTGCGGCCTCCATAGCATCCTGCGCCCCGTAGCTTAGCATTCCACCTCTCACTCACTTGCTTGGCAGCCATCCATTCGAAAAGCGCTTTATCTCCGCAGAGATGAGAGAGACAAAAAACTCCGGCATATCCCACCAATATGACCTTGCTTATGTTTTCCCTCCTTTTTTTTCCCCCTCCATTTCATGTCTGCGGCCATCTTTCAAGAAGACTTCATGCATTTTAGCCCCCATACAATCAGGACGACGTTACCTTGAATCCACTACAAATGAAATATTGTGCCTGCAGATAGTTGTACTCAGGTACTCTCGTCAGGACGGATTGTTACTTTCATTACCTTGAAAATGAAATATTGTGGTTTCCGTCAGTTGTACTTAGAATCATCTGATTGAATGCACAGAAGTCACTTATGCTTGGTTCCATCCGGAGCTGAAATAACGATTTTCGCATTCCTCTTGGGGCAATAGGCGGAGGAGTAATCTACCGTATCGGGTTTATACAGATGAAGAAATTAACAACACTGAAATCTGGGTTGCACCTTCCTTGTTTGTGTCGACCACGGTGCTCTGCAGCACTGGCCTGTAGTTCTTTTGACAAAGGAAAGGGATGCGCACAAAATGAGACCAGTAATATATATATATATGTCTATTCTGTATATCGACAGGATGCAATTTTAGCACGATATATACGAAGCATCTGTAAGGTCTGTAGACTAAAACCGCCTGGGCTCAGCCTACTTACAGACACAGTTTAAAATTGGCTGCTGCAAGCAAGCTGGCGACAACTCTTTAAATATGTATTCATATTTTCATACTTGTTGGATAACGCCACCCCGAGAGAGAGTGAAAAATGTTTGAGGGAATACACCGGTTTTGCTGTTCTGAGACTCGTGCAGGAGGGCACCGCTATTTCTGCTTCCCCCCCCTCCCCCCCGTTAAAAGAATAGAGTTCGGCTGATAAGCGGCAGCACCCAACAGCGTGCTGGATTTATTTCCCTAACACCAGCACTCAGCGCACCGAGGCCAGGATGGGGGGAGGGGGGGGGGGGAGGGGGGGAATTGTCTTGTATCCCCCGCCTCCCTCTTCCTCCTCCTCCTCCTCCTCCTCTGCTCCACCTGCAGCAGAGGAGGAGAAGTGAAGTGCTCTTCAGTCTGCATGTCAGAACGAGGCAGCGGCGGAGGTGGCCTCTGCGACGGGCTGCAGCATGAAACCCTCCCCCTCCGCCCCCCCGCCCCCACCCCTCCAATGTCACACATGAAGCTGCACGCGGACTCCGAGCGTAGATTGTTCTGGCGGCTTACAGCGATGCTGGCGTTGTCTTTCTTTCGTGCGATTATTACTGGATTTGGTTAATCTTAATAATTATGCCGTATTAATCTGTCATGGCAAGAAAATCGTCAAAGAACGTTTGTCATGCTGGGCCACGTTTAGCTTTATAAATGTGAGACAATTCTTAGCTCGGAAAGAAAAAGGAAACACAGTTCCTTCGTTAGCTTAAAGCTAGAGAGGGTTATTTTTTGAGATGATTGTTAAATTCTCCTTACACCCCGGCAGGAATCGAGAAATCTGAAAAACAAAATGAGGGGAGCATCGGGGGTTGTGGTGGCAATTAGTGGAGGAATCAAAAGTATCTTAAACTTGTTCGTGATCAAGTATTTATTACAGACTAGCATATAGAAAAATAAGAATGCCAGTGGCGGCTTGTGGATTTTTTTTTTGGTAGGGCCAGCTAATCAGTTATAGTAAACATCCAAGGATGATTCAATGCAACAAAGGGTATCAAACACACATTATTACTTTGCAGTTAAATATTTAACAGTTTAACATAATAAGGACATCTTATTCAAACAACTCAGTACATCACGGAATATTCAGAATATGATAGCTACCATAACTATTATTGTCTGATCCAGAGGTCCGGCTGATCTGGGGCCAGTTGTTTTCACGTCCAGTCCTTCTGTCAGACGTCTCTTTGAGGAGAGAATGGACCGAGGTAGGGTCTGGTCCTGTTGGAGGGACATCGCTCGCCCTTCATCAAAACGAGAGAGCGCGGTGACTTCCATCACTGATTGGCTAACTGCTTCTTCTTCTAAAATGTGTTTTTAATGTAAACAAACGCCCCATTGCCCTCAATGGAGCAGCCGGATACACAGAACGCATTTAGGACAAGGCCGTGAAAGGGAAGAATTGCCCTGTTTCCTCCCCCCATCGCAGCCCGGCGGTGAGCAGTAGGTGTTTAGCAGAAAAGGCACACATACCCTAAATGGGGATAACTGTTCCTGTTCCGATGGTAAATGGAAGAGGTCACAGAGGAGCCAAATCACAGTGTGCGTAGAAAACATTTTTTCCCCAACAGGGTTTTTTTTTTTTTTTTTAAATTTGACACAATTTAAATGACTGGAACTACCTGCTTCTCTGGTAGATGAAATGTTTGTGTTCATAATGATATTTTTGGATGAGTGGCTTTGATTGGAGGGCTGAGGCTGGATTCAGGCGACCTTTGGAGCTGGTGCTTTTTACGGAAAAGAGCCGCATTATTCCAAATCTAGTGCAGGATGGTGATGGTTTGTGCAATTTTTACTGCATTTGATGTGTAAATTCATTTTAATTGCCAATTTATCCACCAATTGTTTCCTTAGTCTGTTTATCTGCAACCATTATGTGTCCAGTGTGATGTATCCAAACGTGCGTCTTTTTTTCTGCCTAAAAGTCCATAATCCAAAGTTTTTGAGTTAAATATCACATGTGATAGAGACAAAAATAAAATCCTCTTCTTGCTCGAAAGAAATACTCCAAAGATTCATCAACGAGGAGAATACGGTCGATGCATATTCATTTTATGTAGATCAATTCATCAATTTGTTGACAAAAAGCCATTTAAAAAGATTATGCTGGCGGATTTCTATATTTGTTTCGGGCTTGTTTTATACAATGAACACCCTAAAAAGACCTAATATTGAATTTATTCTACTAATAAGTATTTTCTGTGTGAGCAAAGTGTGGTTTATCTCATTCCTTTCTTCCACAGATCTCCACTTAAATCCAAAAACAACAAAAAAAAAAGATATGTACATTCCTTCCTAAAGGGAAATATTCCCCCATTGCAACAAACGTTGGTGCTCATCATGAGTCAGTTCCACGGACTCCCCAAATGTGTATTCATCCACAGCCAGAAATTCCTCCCTTATTAATCCGCTTGGTCCCGAAAGACTGCGCACACCGTTGCCAGCCTTTGTAGGAGACTAATGACCCTTTGGAGCAGAACAAAAGTCTGCGTTTCTGACCCGTTTCCAAAGATTTAGCTCTTCAATCGCAACAAATAAGCTTCGGGCTGCGCGCCACGGGCCCCAGTAGGAGGGTCGGCGTGTATCGACGGACGGACGGACTCGCCGTGTTTTTTTTTTTTTTTTTTGATCTCTTCCTGGGATTTGTAGACAAATAATGAAGATGTTGGAAGGTGTTAACATTTCAAAACGAGGAGCACGAGAGTTATCGAGCCCCACGGGCACATTAGTCCTTACGCAAGAACCACTCCCACATACACATTAGTGCTTTGGAGGAATTAGATGCATTTTTATCTCAAAGTAAATTTTCCCTGACTGTCGTGTGTAATTAGTTTCCAGGTATCCACCTATTTTTTTAACTAATACATTGTATGTTACTTCACTTTGAAGCGATTTTGAGAAACGTACCACATAAATGGCATATGAACAATAATCATTACATTATCCTGTTTGACTGCAATTTGAATGAGAGACTAATCTATTCAAAATGCATTCAATTAGCCTAACAATATATCACCATTAGCCTAAATCGGCTATTATCGTCTCATTCTTCATTCACAACGTAAACACCTCAAACGGAAACGATTTTGACTCCGTCTTCGCTGCGGCCATCGACCACCTCGCCGCGGCGAGAGGTTTTTCTGCCCGCTGAAACATTAGTTTGTTGTTATTTCAGTGGGAGTCCGACCCCTCGGGTGACACATTAACGTCGCCCGGCCATGTGTCTCCTCGTTCTCCTCTCGCTAAACGCTGTCGGAGAGGAGTCCTTTGAGGGGGGGAGGAGGGCAGGACTTGGACGCGAGACACGTGGCGGTTTAAACGGCGTGCGAGTGGAGCTAAGCCTCAATCCTTGCCCGAAGACAAACAGGTGGCCCCCCCTTTTCCACGACGTTCAGGCTGCTCATTTACATCCACTCAACCCCCGGTCCGGGTCGGGCAATTCTGCACATGTGTCTTTTTTCAGAGACCCCAGATCAGCACAAACGAGGACAACGGCGAACGTATGCAAATGTAATGAATGAAGTGGTGAATGAATGAACAGGAAGACACTCAGTCTAACGGACAGCCCACTAAGTGGCCGTGGGCTTCCGTCTCCCTCACAACGTGGGACATGCCACATTTCATTTCCTCATTTTCTTTTTTTTTTCTTCTTTTTTTTTTACCCATTTCCCATCAGTTCAACACCCACTGGATCAATTGCAAATGACTGATCAGTAAGTTGCATAATAAACAATGTCACTTAAACAATTTGGCATTTTTCCGGAAGTCTTGTTCCAGATTGTAGAAATGCAAATTGGGACATTTGTCATTTTTTTGTCGCGCGGGGGGGAATAATGTTTTTGTACATAGAACAGACCAAATTCCCCCAAGTAGAACTCTGAGGGGAAATGTTTAATATGCCAACAAGCAAAGACAAACATCAAAATCCCCAAAAAAAAGAAGAAAGATGTGCCTGCAAAGCACGTTGCTCAATAATGCAACATCATTTCTTCTTACGTTTGATCCTCATAAATGCGCAATCTACGTCAGTTTGACTTGCGTGGAGCGGTGTTAACATCATTCTTCTTGTAGCCACGGGGGGGTGGGGGGGTGGGGCTCCTCTCCTCTGACGCCTCAGTTCTCGCGGTTTGCAGACATTCGGTCATTTTGCGTTAAAAAACGATACGAGGGTGAACCCGCGAGCCGACCACACCCGGCCCGTTTGGAGTGAAAACGCAGGTTTCACAACTCTTGACAGGACCCTTAATTGTGGCCTTGAGTGCTCCGAAAAGACTCCACACATTAAAAAAAGCCTCCTTGCTGGGCGCGTGCGCCCTGATTGAGGCACAAGTTGCCCCCCCTCCCAACACACTTCCCCCCCCAACAAACTCATTAGGAACAAACAGATTGGGCAAATCACAGTGGTGTCGGGAGATAATGCCAGTGGCTGCTGGTGCGCTGAGGAGGGGGGGAAGTGAGGGTGGGAGTGTTTTTATGTTGCTGGCAGGATTTTAGATGTAAGCAGCACTGCTTTCAGAGGCTGTGAATACATGTTGAGTGTGCCTAGATGGAATTAATCCACTCACTGTTCCACCGACAAAAGGGAGGAAATATGTTTTGAAGCAAAAAAAAAAAAAGAAAAAATGTTTTTTTTCTTCCCCACTGCAATCCCTTTATTTTATGAGGCATTCTGTTCCGATTAAATGTATTCAGATCGAACGTTTCATTCGCACAAGGCTACAATTATTCCAGTGAGCGATTGTTCCGACGCGCAGCGCGTCGCTGGCTTTTCTATTCGTCTTAAAGCGCTCGGGCGGAAATGCCACGAGAGACGCGTTACTGACGGCTTCACATTCCCCAATGCGTGCGTTGTTTGCCATGTGTGACATTTTGTGTTTCTTTCAGGTGGCAGCACGTAGTTGTTGTAATTCCAGCCAGACAAAACGAGCCCCCCCTGCCAGCGGGGAGAGGAGGCGTCATTCGATCCCCCCCCCTCACACACACACACACACACACTCGGGCCTCCCAACACCTCGGCTTGGCATGGCAGCCTTGGCTGGGCCACACGGACAGAAAACCAAAGGGACACACGTTCCACATTGCAGGGCTCCTTTCTGAGGCACCGGCACCGGAGAACATTTCCGCCTCGCTCAACCATTCTTACAGTTTAGAAAGCACCTGTCACGATAGACCTGCTTCCCTTTATGCTGCTGGTGGCTGGATGGGAAAGAGAAGATGAAGCGATGAAGGGCCGAATGCTTCTTACGTGAGGGCCAGGGGCCGTTGAATTTGGGCGGCGTGACACAACGCTGTCGCATTTTGTATTTTACCCGGGCATGCATGCATGCACGGCATGTTCGGGGTGCGGTGCGTATTGATTTATTTGTTGCTCAGCACGCTCGTGGGCAGGAGATAATAAGGGGTGACAGCGGCAGCGTTAACATTGCCGTGGTAGGTACATGCTGTACCGTTTGCGCATGAACGTCTGGGTTCTATTTTTGTCCCGAGCACACTTAGGCTGAATGGACTAATCTAATCTGATTTGATCTAATCTAAGATAACCGAGTAACGAGTTTCTTGTCAGTCACTTGATTTGAGAAATGATAAATCCTGCATGTAGTTATTTAAAGGCAATGTTAGGCCTCTCCACCAACCAATCATGCTGTTCATGTGAGATTTTGTCCTGACAAAGATTTGGATGGTAAAGACAAATCCAGAAAAATCCATTAATCATGAATCAATGAAAGAGTTGTTTTTGTAAACCCCGGATATGATTAACAGATAAATAATTACAGAGGATGAAAAGGATGTAGCACATTGCAGGAAAATGTCAAAGTGGAGAGAAATGACCCCCATTGTTTTGTCACTGTGTAGCATGTAATCATCAATGGCTGCGTGTCATGTGGTGTTTTACAACAAGTTGTCTCAGGGAAGAGCAGCTTCCTCTTTGCATTCATTCATTTTACAGGTTGTTAGGATGGACATATTTTCCTTATAGAGGGGGCCACGTTCATGGTGCTGAAATGCCAATGTTTTAAATTGTTCTGTGACTTGGGTTTTGGGGTATTAAACAATTTCAGGATCCCAACGAGTAATGGGCTTGCAAGAAATGGATGTAAATGCTCAAAGTTCTCGTTGTTAGTGCAGATGCATCAGCTTCTCTGGAGTCTGTAAATCTGGGACGATCCTGTGTCAGCGTGCTAACAGAAAAGCAAATTATTTTCTACATAGTGCATGGCAATTGAAGCTGTTAATTGATCTACATTCAATGAGCATTTTAGCATTTTAATTAGATTGCGACTGAAAGTAATTAATATTCCCATCATTTATTAATCAGTTGATTTTGATGAAATTGTTTGGACCGTGTGCAGGAAAAGAAATGGAGAAAACACCTGTTATAATTTCCCAGAGCTTGGGAGCTTGAGTTGCATCTTGTATTTGTTGGTTTTCTGTCAGTTCATTCTCTGCCTACTTTGTGTGGTTTACTAAACGTAATCCTCTCTTTTCTTGTTTCCGCAGAGAACACAAACAGCAGATGAACTATGAATGGTGAACAAAATGATCTCCTCCCTCCAGCGCCAGACAATGAGAGGTCGTAGGCTGAAGGGGGCGCTGTCCAACCCCCTCTTTGTGCTGCTCCTGGCCCTCCAGATCCTGGTGGTGGCCGGGCTGGTGAGAGCTCAGACCTGTCCTTCCGTCTGCTCGTGCAGCAATCAGTTCAGCAAAGTCATATGCACCCGCCGCAGCCTGCGCGACGTCCCGGATGGCATTTCCACAAACACTCGCTACCTGAACCTCCAGGACAACCTCATCCAGGTCATCAAGGTGGACAGTTTCAAACACCTGCGACATCTGGAGATCCTGCAGTTGAGCAAAAACCACATTCGCAACATTGAAATTGGCGCTTTCAATGGACTGGCCAGCCTCAACACCTTGGAGCTCTTTGATAATCGGCTCACGACAATCCCAAATGGAGCATTTGAGTACTTGTCCAAGCTGAAGGAACTGTGGCTACGGAACAACCCCATTGAAAGCATTCCATCTTATGCCTTCAACCGGGTGCCCTCGCTCCGAAGGCTGGATCTAGGTGAGCTCAAACGTCTCTCCTACATTTCTGAGGGGGCCTTCAAGGACTTGAGCAACCTGCGATACCTGAATCTGGGAATGTGCAACCTCAAGGAGATCCCCAACATCTCGCCCCTGGTGAGGCTGGAGGAGCTGGAGATGTCTGGAAACCAGCTGTCCGTTGTGAAGCCCAGCTCCTTTTTAGGATTGGTGAACCTCCAGAAGCTGTGGATGATGCACGCCCAGGTCCAGACCATCGAGAGGAATTCCTTCGACGACCTCCAGTCCATGGTGGAGCTCAACCTGGCTCACAACAACCTCACCTTTCTACCACACGACCTCTTCACGCCGCTTCACCGCTTGGAGCGGGTCCACCTCCACCACAACCCCTGGAACTGCAACTGTGATATCCTGTGGCTCAGCTGGTGGCTGAAGGAGACGGTGCCGGCCAACACCAGCTGCTGCGCCCGGTGCCATTCCCCCGCGGTCTTCAAAGGCCGCTACATCGGGGAACTGGACCACAGCTACTTCCAGTGCGACATTCCCGTCATCGTGGAGCCACCCAGTGACCTCAACGTGACGGAGGGCATGGGCGCCGAGCTCAAGTGTCGCACGAGCTCGCTGACGTCCATCAGCTGGCTGACGCCAAACGGCTCGCTGGTGACCCACGGGGCTTACAAGGTGCGCCTGTCCGTCCTCAACGACGGGACGCTGAACTTTACCAGCGTCACGATGCAGGACACCGGGACTTACACCTGCATGGTGAGCAACACGGCGGGCAACATTTCTGCCTCTGCCGTGCTTAATGTCACTTCCGTGGAAAACAGCGGGGTGACCTACTTCACCACGGTCACCGTGGAGACCATTGAGACCCCCGGGGATGACAGCCAAACGCCGCTTCCCCCGTTCGGCTGGGTGTCGTCCTCCACGACGAGAGGCACTCCCGTCTCGACGAAGACCACGGAGCGGACTTACACGATTCCGGTCCTCGACCTCGACGGGGACGGAGCCCACAACGGCCTGGACGAGGTGATGAAAACCACAAAGATCATCATCGGCTGCTTCGTGGCCATCACGCTCATGGCTGCCGTCCTGCTGGTCATTTTCTACAAGATGAGGAAGCAGCACAACCAGCAGGACCCCGATGGCCCCGCCTCCTCCATGGAGGTCATAACAGTTGAAGAGGAGCTCGCAGGTGTCGCTGCCATGGAGAGGCACCTGTCGATGCCCCCCCTGGAGCACTACAACCACTACAACACCTACAAGAGCTCCTACCACCACGGCCCTATGCTCGGCACCATACACAGCTCGGTCACACAGGAACCTTTACTGATTCAAGCCTGCTCAAAAGACAATGTACAAGAGACCCAGATCTGATCTAGAATTTGACTAAGCATCCAGTATCAGCAGTTTCATACCAGGAGTACGATGGACCAAAACCTGGAGGTGAAAAGAGAGTCTGAATTACATTGACTTGACAAAAGGTGATGGCGATGAATCAGCATTTGGCAAAGGGACAACATGTGATACTTTGACGAGTGTCTTTACAAAAACAAAGATTATTTATTATAAGTACGTCTAGTGGCTAAATGAAGAAAAAACTTTTGTGATAGCTTTTTAGCTCATTTTATTTCTCTCTCTCTCTCTCTCTCTCTCTTTCTCTCCCTCTGTGTGCGTGTGTGTGTGTAATACTGCACAAGGGAAGGAATGGTTTACAAAATCTGAATGCGTAATCTATCAAATGCAGCTCGTACAATTTGGCACAATTTGGCCTTGAACAAAAACGGATGCAATGCCGCTGATGTCATACTTGATGATTTGACCCCGATCATATGTTTCGTTGAAAGTGGGTTGCTTCGGCGTCTACAAGCGTCTACGAGCGCTCCTGCTGCTGCGGGATACCACGTCCAATTTCGGCAGAGGTTTAAGAGAGACAAAAACCCCGAATGGGGTCATGTTCGTTGCCTTCATATTCAAGCTGTCACTCAATGCAAAACGGGTCCTTTTAATGACACGGCTCCGGATGATATCACAGTGAAGCCAGCATGCCTGAGGAGCACAGCAGCCAAATTAGTAACTGTGCATTTCCCCCCGCGGCTCCTAAACAACAGCCATACGTCCTTCACTTTAATTAAGATTAGGTTCCCGCTCCCTCCCCCCTCCTTCCCACCGCTTCTCTTTACGCGTCAAACCCCCGTTACTTCCTGCCTCTCTTCTCCACTGCTCCTCTCTCCTCTTGTCTGAGCGCCTCGCCCACCCCCCCCCCCGCCCCCCCATCCACCCTCTCCTCCTTCCCTCCGTGTCCTCTGGTTTCTCTTTTTTGATTGTCTCTCCGTCACCTGGCTCCCTCCCTCCCACCCACCCTCCTCCTCCCCCTCCTCCCCCCCCTTCGCCCGTGTCTCATTTGTCTCGCTTTATCCGCCGGCGTGTGCCGCACGGCAGCAGAATATTGCCCGGGTGAAATGAAAGGGGAGCATAAGGCTGCAGTCTGTAGCCTGCATGTTAACCCAGTAATGATCTACGTCCACTCAGTGTCGCGTTACCTCGCCCCCCCCCCCCCCCCTCCTCCTCCCCGGGGTCACGCGAGCTCAGGCGCTGATGGTCCATCTGTTACAGAGATAAAGAGGCAAATGAGGCTGCTTTGCAATGTGCCGTGACCCTGTCAGACTGACGCAGACTGGGGGGCTAACGCAGTCAGTGAGGGAACCCGCAACAAAAATAAAGAGGAGCCGGGTTATGGCTCATTAATCTGTATCAGCGGTTCATTTGCAGACGAACAGAGGAAAGCTGATAACGGAGCAGCGGGACACTTTTCCCGCTCTCCCTGTGCCCAACATCTAACCGGAGGGGGGGGCGGGGGGGGGGGGGGTAGAGGCCTTTGATATCGGAAAGCAACCCTCGCTCGGTCTCATCATTGTCGGAGAAAAATGTGCCCACTTTGATGTTGCATCATTTATAGACCATCAGAACATTGTCTCTCCTGTAGTCTGTTTACGCTTGGCTTTTCTTTTTTTTTCATTTAGACTTTCAAAGAGGGGGGGGGCTTAGGGAAGGATAGTGAAAAGGGATGAAAAGTGAAGAACGGTGGGTGGAGGGGTGGAGGGGAGGGGAGTGGAGGGGGGGGGGGGCAGACTCACGATGGCCATGAGGGGTCTTCAAACAGATATATGACAGATATGAAGGGGGGGGGGGGGAAGGAATAAGGAGGCAAAACTAGCCATCAGACTGTCGTCATGGAAACAGTGACCCTGTGCAGAAAGTAAGAAGAGGTAGATGCCTCTTGCTTTGGTCTCTGCGGCAACGAGCACATTTTGAATTTCTCCCCACTGGTCGATTTCACAAATGCGACAGATTTATCGACTTGGACGGAGTGTGCATTTACAAATGGACTTGATGAGAATTGAAATATCGCCGCGTGGTGTGAAAAATGTAACATTGCATTATTGATTTTCCACCCCGGTGAGGAGGAACAGCTCACCGTAGAGCTACGAGCCCGGCGAAGCACCGCCGCTCACACAGAAATCACGCTGCCCCGTAATCAGTCAGCCTCTCAAATGTATTTTTGATTTCCATACCACGAAGGAATGGTGGAGGAGGTGAATTATGCATTTTAGAGAAGAAAAAAAGGCAAGGGGTCATGTGTGGTGAGGTGGAGAAAGTGGAGCAGGAAAGCGAGAAAAAAAACAACAAAAAAAACACAAACCTATTCATCCTTCATTCAGCCTTTCAGCTGTGTGAAAGATGAAAGCAGTGCAGCCATTGGTCACGTCGTGGGGTGAACCATTCTTTCCCTTTCCACTGTTTTCTTTTTTCGATGCTCAAATCCTTTTCAATGCTTTCGGTGGCTTAATGATTCAATGTTGACGCTGGCTACAGTGGAAAAAAAAATAATAAAAAAGGTTGTTTTTTTTTTATATATATATATATATATATATATGGGGATGAGGGTTGTGAGCTATTCATAATGAATGGGGGATATATCTGTATTGGTTTTTGCTGGAGCCGGATGGCTCCACGTGGAGAGATATTTGAATGCCAGAATGAAATTAAGCCTGACCCGCAGAATGTTGGACTTGAAATACCAGCAGAGTGAGCTTGATTTTTTTTGTGCAAACCCCCCCCCGCCCCCTCTGCCCCCCCGCCAAGCCAAGGTGATCAAATTATCGTGTGTTATCTGCCAACTGTCTATGTATGGGGAGGATTACTGTATGTGGTAATATTCCCTCTCATTTTTTGGAGAGAATAATCATCAAATGGTTACATTTATACGAAAAAAAAAATATTTTCAAAAACATAACGCAAAAAAAAAAAAGATCTTCAGATCATAATTTTACATGTGCTTCAATTGTTAAAAAAAGACAAAAAAGATAAACAAAAACAAGAAAAAAAAACAAGAGACTGTGCTTGTAAGGAGTCCAACTAATTTCTCTGAGGATGATGTTCAATTATTGATACCTGAGATTGTAGTTCATACTGTACATGAATACAAATAAAATTGCAATTCTTTTTTTCCAATCGATGTCATAGAATTTGTTATTGACAGGGAAGTCGTCATCATTTTTGCTGCTTTTTGTTTCTTCTCATTTGCACATGAAAACTTTGTGCTAAAATATTCAAACAAAGACAGATTACCGAGCTGCTCCCGGGATGCCGGAGTGAGACGGATGTTCCGTGGAGAAATGCACCGGCTTATTTCATGGAGGTCAGAGGAGGGAAGTGGATCTCTGAGAGAGAAAGGAACTGATCTCTCCGTGTTACTCGTGGGGGGGGGGGGGGGAGTCGGATTCTTTTATCCAATTCCAATCGCTCCATCCGTCTGACAGAATCATTTGATCAATGCGGGCAAATTTGTGAATTTTTATAAGCGACAGCGCCGTGGTGAGCTGAAGAGATAACGGGTTTGTGCAGGTCAACGCAAAGTTAATACGAAACTGGATCCTCGGACAAGAACCCGATGGGTTTTTAAATTATTGCAACAACAACTAAAAAAAAACATGTTACTGATATCAACAGTTTTAATTCATCTTCACAAATGAAAACCTCCTTTTTGAAGAGGGCGTGAAGCTGATGGAGAGGCGGACTTAGTGGGCCACGATTACGTAACGAGTCTCAATTAAGCACATTTCAGCAGCCGCCCTGTTCAGACAGCTTAGAAGTGTGAGAGAGGGTCACTGAAGTGTTTCACGTCGTTAAAACAAAACCAGGCATCCAACCAAAAAAAAAAAACAATTCAATCAATTAAGCTGAAGGAAAGTCTGCAGGAAGCAATAACGATTTGAGCAACAAAAAAAAAGCGAGGGCCTCGTTGGTGAGCATGTGAGAGATGGAGGTCTATTCACAGGCTGTGAATCAGATGATCGTCCCAAGTTCTGTGGCTTTAGAGCCGGATGTCTTTTTTTATTCGGCAGAACCTCCATTTTATTCCATTCCACTTTCATTGTGTCGCAGAGAGGCCGGAGTCCCGGTACTTGTGAGCATAATCTGACAAGGAGAGAAGAAAGGGGCTGAAAATAAAGAGGCCAGGCTGCTCCCTTTCGTGGCTTTGAGGCTTTGCGCGGTGCGTTCAGGTGCTGGTTGCGGAGCGCTGGACATCTAAAACTCGGTTACTGCGCTGCATTCAGGGAAAACAAACAGTAGAGCCGTTTGCTCGGGGGATATTCACAGTTTTAGTGGGGGGGGGGGTTTATTACTAAAAACACTGCTGTTCATCAGTGCACAGTGAAGCCTCAGATGTTGGAGGTACCTGTGGCACATAAATATACAACAACACAACAAGCGTCAGCGAGGCACAGAGCCTCCCTGGAGTGGCCTTTTTTTTTTTTTTCTTTTTTTTTTAACCAGATAAAGAAAGCCGTGGCATTGAGGCAAAACAATAAAAAAAACTGCCTTCAAGAAAAAAAAACACCACCAGAGGGTTGCTACGGGGGGAGCAGGTTAAAAAAAAACCATCATCTGAAATATGAGACAGCGACTCCACTGCGGGGTCACTACAGGTTTTAGTAGCTTTATCAGCAGAGCTGAGTGTGAAAGATGCTCAAAGACGTCGTTAACCTCCCCGAGGAGGGAAAAATAAGTCTTTTTTCGCATTGATGAGCTTACTGTTTGATGAGTAATATTAGGTCAATGAAATGAATTTGTCGTACAGCCGGGCTACATAAAGACCAAAAAAAAAAAAAAATGAATGCATCATCACAACACAGTTCATAATATTGGAAAGGTGATTAAATAGCCATTAGCACATCCAGATTTAAGGGTTTGTTAAACCTCAAAAACACAGCAGTTCAAGCTGCTCAGAGGCCGAGTGTAAGTCATTCCTGCCCCTCGTCGACGTGGTTCCTGCTGCTTACTTCTCTTTTTACCCCCCCGAGAAGAACCCGAGCGGGTCACCTGACCCCGGCTGTTGCTGTGCCGCGCACCTCCCACAGCGCGCAGATGCCATCTTTGTGCTGCCGCTCCTCCGCGTTGAGGCCGCGGCGGGAACCCCCCCCCCCGCGCCCCTCCCCGAGGATGAAGAGGCGGCAAGGCAGAGGTTTATCTGCGGACCCACATCTCATATCCGCGGCCTGCAGGAAGTGCAACGTGCATTGTGAAGGGAAAAAAAGAGGGAAGTTGATATCCTGTAAACGGCTTGATTTGGCTGGTCTGTGTGTGTGTGTGTGTGTGTGCGTGTGTGTGTGTGTGTGTGTGTGTGCGTGTGTGTGTGTGTGTGTGTGTGTGGATCTTTAAAGAGCCCGTGTTTTGAAAGAATTTCATTATAACAATATTGGCTTTTTGCAGAAGGATGGAGCTTTTTTGCGGTGGCTCTTTGCGGAAGGCTGCGCCAGGCGAGGAGGGGGGGGGGGGGGGGTTCAGAGAATGCCCCGCGCACAAAGTAATCTGCGTGCGTGACCCCGCGGGCCCGCGATTACTTCACTTTCTGGCACTGGCGCCGCCTCCACTGCGGAAAATTAAAAACACGCTTTTGTACTATAATATATTCTACTGTGGTTCGTGACACCCAAAAAACGGGGGGGGGGAAAAAGCGCTGATTTGCGGCCGTGTTCATCGCTAATGTTTCCCCCCCCCCCCCCCCCTTTTCAGAAAAGCTCGGTTCCGGGGGGGGGGTCTACTTTCTAAGAGGAGGCGGCCCGGGTTAAACGAAAGATGGTTATCCACCGCGGTGCTGTTGTCCGTAATCGAGAATGCAACGAGACCCGTTACGCAGAACGCAGCCGAACAGAAAGGGAGAGAAAGAGCGGATTGAAAGCCCATTTCGTACTGTGCCGCCGGCTCGGTTCCCTCGGGGGCCCCAAACCATGTCGGTGCATCATCGTGGTTGTTATCGCGAAGCTTGTTGCATCCTCTCCTTTCACAATAAAGCGCGCCTTTTGTCCCGGGATTAACACGACCTTCGGCTGATATTACTAAATGAGGAACAAAGAGGAAAATTGCATGAATCTAGTTTTGTATTCAGTAACTAAACTCGTCGGAAAGAGTAAGTCAATGTGAAACAGATGTAGGCCAAGGACCAACGCCGTGTTTCCAGGCTCTCTCAATATAGTTTGGCATCTCTTGCAGTTTTGGCAGCGATGCGACCAGAGTAGCTGCAGACATTTGTCTGCACAGACTGGATAAGACAGGGAGCCAAGTGTATGAGGAGTTCATGGAGAAAAGATGAGGAAAATATATATATATATATTCACGTGGCCCCGATGTACTCACTCTGCACGAGTACGCGTGTGTGTGAGCTGCCAAACGTTTTTTTTTGCATGTGGTTTGATTAATACGCCAGTTAATGGATAATTCATCACGACATCCATCCGAGGCAAAAAGACGATTCAAAAGGTAACATCATTCCGACTTTAAAGGCTTTATGTCGCGGCGCTGAGATACCCTCTTGTGCCGTTTTTTTTAATGCCCGCGTTACCGGGTTTTGTTCAGTCACGGCTGAACAGGCGCCCGGATGTTATCACGCACGCCTCAGAGCGAAAAGCACACTGCCACGTACGCGGCCTCCGCTGCCAGATAGGCCCGGGGACGCCGTTCGCACGCTGCCGCAATCAGGGGGCACGAGCGAAGGGGGGGGGGGGGGGGGTGGAGCGGGCGGGCGTGTTTCCCTGACGGCAGCCGATGCCACTTCCACCTACGAGATCCGAGGGCGGACTCGTAGCACGCCGTAGCACGCCGTAGCACGCCGGCGGCGCCTGAAAGCGATGCTGCCTCGGCGACTCAGGTGGGCTGAGAGTCTGCAGCTGCAGAAATGAGCTTAGGAACGGGGGGCGGGCGGGGGGGGGGGGGGTGCTGATGTGAGCCCGTGTTGCTCTTCGGGGTGGAGGAAGACATCTGCTTTCCTTAATCTGTACCAGTGTGCGTGATTGCTGCTACAAAAACCACAAGCGGCTAAATCTGACAGATCAAGTGATGGGGAAAAAAAAAAATTTTGTTTATTGAGGACCTTTCAAGGGATGAACATGAGGTGCATTTTCAAAGGAAGAAAAAAAAAAAAAAAAAGATAAGATTATTTCCTGACTTTGTGTTCCAATATTTTATATCGTGCTGCGCTTTTTTTTTTCTCCATGACTGAGCTGCTCCTCAGCTGTTGTTTACCTGTAAACAAACAACAAAAGCGAACGAATATTGCTTAAATGGCCTTTTGAGCACACAATGGCACTTATTTCCCGCGGCTCGTGCCGGGATCCTAACGGCTCTGGATGTGGCGGCGCGCAGGAAGCGGAGGCAGCGCGCGACCGGCTAATTGCCGCCGACTAATTGGTAAGCGAGTCGCACGGGGGGGGGGGGGGGGGGCGAGGTCGGCGGGACGTCGCAGCGCGAAGTGGCAGACTACGCCTTTTTTAAACACAGGCCTCCGCGCAGGCCGCCGCTGTTCACCCAAGAAGTTTAGAAAAAGTCCAAACATCCTCTGGACGGGTCCCGCTGCACTGCATATCGGCGCTGACTTCATATCTGAGTAAGTTGGCAGGACTCATCGATTCCCTTGTCAGATATTTGCAGCTGCGGGCGTTTCTCTGGACTGTGTTTTTATTTTTAGTCTCCAGTCAGTGGGGTGAGGGGGGGGGTGGAGGGGGAGAGGGGGGGGGGGGGGGAGAAGCGCTTTATGCTAAACACGTGTTTGCCCGCATTGGCAGACTCAGTTGGCAGTGACATCATTACTCTCTGGCCCCTTTTTTTTTTTCTTTCCCGCGCTTTGACAGCTCAGCCGTGGAAATGACCGTCTGCCCCCCCCTCTTTCACCGGGCGTGCATTCCGGCGGCGACGACCACCACCGGGGTCCCCGGTGGCTCGTGTCCTCATGACGGCAGGAGGACAAATGAAATATCGATCCGCCCTGCAGGTTACTACAAACTGGAGATGGTACTCAAGCTGTTGGTTTAATCAACTGTTCAACAACGGGTCACATGATCTCTATGTCGGGGGGGTTAGCAGCAGAGTGATGGAAACCCTGAATAACCTCCCACAAAAGACCCGCTCCACATTAGGCGCATGCGACTGTTGAAGCTGCTTATTAATATTACCGATAATATCCGTCGTGCCAAAATGAGAATCAGTCGTGGATCTCCTGATCCGCATATAAACCAGAGGAAAGGTATTAAAGCGGCACTAGGCGATGTATTTGCTTTGACACGTCATCATGATGTAAACGCGGCCCGCACAGAGTCATGGCGGCGGAGTAATGGCGGCGAGCCCCGTTTTCGCGGCGCGGTTTTTCTGCGTTCAGGAGAAGGCGAGGGCTCGACTGACGGCTCAAACAATGCACTTCATCCACTTGTCAGCCGAGCGGTCTCCCTGCTTCTCCCCCCCTTTCTCTCCCCGGCAACAGAGACGGCGGAAGGGTCTGAGTTGGAGAAAAAAAAACCAAACACAGCCCCGGAAAGTGGCCTTTCGTCACCGAAAGATTCAAATAAAACAGCTACAATTAAAAATGAGAGAAAAACATGAGTATTCAAATAAATCCGTTTAAATGCAAAGGCTGAGAGGGAATCTGTTTGGACATTCAGGAGTTGTTTGGCCGATGGCAAAGGCCCAATTCCCCACTCTGTCCATGCACATATGGCAAAAGTCCAATCTCATACATATATATATATATATATATATGTATTTATGGATTCACGCCAGGGAATATGTCAAGGAAGGCTGTGCTTGAGAATCTCATAACGCGAGAATTAACGGAATTAAAATGACCCAGCCTCGTTGGGATTAAAAATAAATAAAGAGAAGGTGACGGGCAGCCGGTTCCAGGCGTAGAATAGCTGTGGCATGACGCTGCACAATTATTCCACAGCAACTTGTACCACACAATTCACCAAAAAAAGACGCCACTGAGGCACATTGGATGTCAGACGTTACAAAGAGGAAAAAAACCTTGTCGTTGATAAAAACCTCTTCTTTGCAGCCTGCCCGGGCTTTTGAAAGAAACATGGCTGCATCGGCTTTTCAGCAGGTTGGCCCGCTTAAATTACTTAACTAAATAACTAAATAATGTTGTACTTCAACCCAAATGCTGCGTCCTGCATTAAACTTTAATCCCATTTGGGATTTAGTGGGCAGCCTGATAGCAGTGTATGGTATTTGCATAATCAATACTAAGTGCTGTAATCCTGCAGGATAATCCAATTTCTATGATCATAATTTAGAGCAACAGAGTAACGCACATATAGAAGTGTAATCGCACTACATTTCCCTGACTGCAGTCGAGTGCACCGGCGGAAACGTCCTTGAATGCACCGCGCGCTGAGGTTCAACGTACATGCAACACCCTATTCACCAAACCATCTAATATTGTTTATATGTAAATATTGATATTCTAATAGAGGCATGAGCTGTTGCCTAGCAACCGTTGCTGTAAGTGGAAGAAGACAGATGTGCGGTGGGAGGACAGACGTCGGACAGAATTATTTCAAAAGCAGCGGAGGATCGCGAGGAATATCAAATAAAGTAAATCAAGAATAGTCTCCAAAAGAAAGACCAAGAAGAGGGAAATCTGAAATCATTAAACACAAGGATGGGTCGATGGTAGAAAACATAGCAGGTCCAAATGACTTCATTGGAATAGAACACATCAAATATAAAGGAAGACAGTCAACAGTCTTTAATAGTTAATAAATATATATCCTTGTATTTCCATCTATCTATAACAGTTAATAAACATGATATACAATTCGAGTCATTACCTATTCATTGGGTTTTCACCAACAACAAAAAATGGCACTAAGCTGTGTGCCGTACAAACACAGCCTCGGTACCATCACTCAGCGCTTCTTCTAACGGGCTCGTGCGGCCCGACGCGTCGCTCCGCGCCTTAAAAGTGTTTTGACAGTGTTTCTGAGAAGCGACGCGGCTCTTATCAGTGAGCCAATGCGTCATGGATTCCTTCGCGATACGACCTCAGACTGAATGATTTGAATACTAACTTTACACACACACACACACACACACACACACACCACCTCATCCCACAGACATCCCTGGAAAACAGGCTTTTTAAAAAAATGTTTGCCAGTGTTAAATGGAAAATGGAGCGTGCCACTCAGGATATACTGTACACCGCTACTGTAAAGCCACATGTAGGCTACTGAAATAATCCCTTAAAAGCAAGTGAGAGAGAGAGAGAGAGAGAGATCAGAACTCACCGTTCACCTCCAGAACCTGGAGTAAGCACTTTTGTTGTTATGGAGCCTGGAGCCGTGCCAAGCTTCATCCAAAGACCTCCTCACCCCTTGAAAGGATTACATGCCTTGACATTTTGACATTTGTATACATACAAATTACATCTCCCTTTCTTTCTCAATGTTTACCACCCCCCCCCCCGAACCCCCCCCCCACACACACACACAAATGCTGAGCTCTGATCACCTTGAGGAAGCATCCAAGGCCTCCGACTAGAAGCTGACGTGAATAATGTGGCCCATGACAGTAAATGTGTTCTGGGTCATGCTTGGGTCCTTTTTTAGGTTCCGGGTCTTCGGGTCAAGGATCCGGATGCTCCTGAACCAATGAAAAAAAGAAAAATGTACCGCCCCATTCTGCCCAGTTTCCTCTAATTTCGTACAGTTTCACATTTCCACCCCCCCACACGTGTTCTAATGTGTTAAAAACATCACTTAATCACTTAATTATTTCATAATTTTGTTTTTACCAGAAAGATGCTTGTAACAACTGCAACTACTTAAATGCATTATTAACTTATTATTAGCCTATGAGCCAAATATTCAGTGACAAACGCGGTTGGTGATGTCATACCTGGATGATATACGCATGCATGTGACAAATGGAACTTTACTGCCAAGTGACCAAAGCACTTTTCTGAGAAGGTACGTGCAGGAAAAAGCACAGGTTCCATCGTGATTACTCGAGCATGTGGTGCAACATAAAAACAGGAGCGACGCTCAATCACATTCGGGAGCTGCTCGTATGTTGCCGCCCCCGAAAAAGGCTGAAAACCAATCAAGGCCCCCGTGGGACGTGCAGCAGGAGGAAACGTGGCTCGGCGCTCGGGACGAGGTTTGCCGCCGTTAATTCGGCTCCTCGGTCGCATGGGGCTTTTATTCTGAAGGGCTTTGTCTGTTTTCCTCATTTTCCCAAAGAGACAGAAGAAATCCTGGGGAGGGGGGGAGAGAGAGAGAGAAGCATAGTTGTTGCGATAATTATTGTTCACCATTTGTTGACTGTTTGTCGTCGCGTGGCGAACACATGGGGGGGCACGCAGTTAGTGTAACTAAAACAACCTGACGTGCTGCTTTTACTGCTCATGTGCTAAGCAACGAGATGATTAACCATAGAGACAATAATTATTATGTTTGGCGTTTTGCATTCTCCGTGTTTTCTGGCAGGCAGACCGGTTAAGTGGCTGGTAATCACGCATTTCTTTCCTATTCTGATGCTGTTTGTTTGCTGCTGTGTGATATCTTTCCAAGTAATGATGCTGTCATTCATGACAAGTCTTGCAGTTTTCTGTTGTTGTTGTTGTTGTTGTTTTTTCATTTTACAGACTTTATACCCTTGCGTTTTGGGGTAATTTGGATGCTTTTGCTGTGAATGGCGGTGTCCATCAGCCCTTGTCAGACTTCATTATGTCATGAGCCTTCTTGTCATTTGGTTCAAACCCCTATTTCTGTATCCGTCGCTGTACTTTCGTACGATGGGCCACTTGTGTGATTTGTCACCGGTTGGAGTGTGTGTTGCACATGCTTTGCAGTGCAATTTCAGGCTAAAAGATGGCGGTAAAGTTTACCAGTTATACAAAACTGAACCATTTTTTTCTTGTTAGGTCGTCGTTCTTAGTTCAATCAATCTCAACATTTGCTTAATTACTTCATAGAAAACTCATCTAGTCGCATGTGAAAATATCAATATAGCATTGATCTATTGTCCAGCTCTAGCTGCCACTGATTGCCACCGAAAGCCCAAAATTGGTTGCAATTTTCTCAAAGGTTGCCAATGGCAACTTGGCATCTCCTATTGCTGTCCCTCTGTATGTGACATCACTTTATCTCACAGCATGGCTGCATTTTCCCTTTTTGTCACCGGCTTCAGGTGAACGATTTCTCCATAGAATTAATTAAATGTCACGTTGCCGTTGCCAACGAGCTCATATGCAAATAAACCCGCCAGTTTGCACCGGGTGACAAGCACTTCACTCGACTCACATTTACATTCATCATTTAGCCGACGCTTTTACCCAAAGCGACTTGCAATAAGTGCATTCGATCAAGAGGGAACAGAACCCAGGACAACAAGAATCAGGAAAGTACAAACTCTTCACGAGGGCCAAACGGAAAAGTGCTAATAAAGGGCTAACGGCTCGAGGTACAGTAGAGGTGTGTTTGCAGTGTTTTCATGAGAGGCTGGACTGCTCGAGCAACACCAGCAGACGAGTCGAGCACGCCGCAGACCCTTGAGCTGAGCATCCGCGTGTTGCCATGCAGACTTTTAACAGGCAAAATTCTAACAAAAGCTCCTCCGGTCCAAGGGGAGGATGTTTTCTCCTTTCCAAAGGTTGCGAGATATTGCTCTTAATAAGTCAGCCTTGAATTTCACGGAGGTCAAATATGATTGTGAAAAGTCGCCCTTAATAAGACGCCGCAATTTGCCACTCGTTGCTTTTCTATTACATCAAAGTGCCAAAGTCGCAGCTCAAAGGCACGAGTTCTTCCTCCGACTTCCGCCGCCATGATAGTGGTCCTACCCCCTCAACTCTGTTCACGAACCGCCAATGTCCACTAAAATAGGTTTTTATGCTTTTTTTAGATCTTTTTTTGTCTCTGTGTCATAGAATCACCTCTCGTTGCTTGACTTTGATTGGGACGGTGCCGGAAAGGTCATCAGAGGCAGCACAAATAAAATAAAAAGGTTAATGGATGCCTCTTCCAAAACACGACACGCCTGCCGTCTGGTCATCGTGGTCCTCATTTCTTCACATGTAAATGTGTGCAGGGGACTGAACAGAGCAGCAGAGCAGAGACGAGACAAACCATGTTCTCGCTCTGCCGCAAATAAACTGCCGTTCCGATGTAGAGTCCGAACACTTTTATGACACAAAGCCAAGAAAAGGAGAGGATTTTTTTTTCTCAGCTTCATCTCCATCATTTAGCAGCCTGATTTATACTCAAAGCGCGTGTAATTGATCACGGGAGAGAAGCGGGCCTCGCGGTCCCTCTGCATGGGCGTATAACTCATCTTAAGCGAGAAGGTTATCCTCGTTCAATACTCCTGCCTCGCAGCGGTTTCAAAGATTCCCGGGAAGGATGCAGTTCGCCAACGACGCGGCTTGAATCGGGGTCGGATAGAAGAAAAAAAAAAAACGAGCCGGGGGGGGGGGGGGGGGGGGGGAAGACGGTTGTGGTGGCGGGAAAAGTCGAAAGTGTGTAGAATTCAACACAAACGCGACGCACTTCACACTTCGTCTCCGCATTATACCACAAAAAACACCAACACGCCGCTTCCCCCCCCCGCAGACGGCGAGGTCCGCGCGGGCCAATAAAGCCCCGTCCATCACGGGGCCTCCTTCTGAGAGCACACGAGGTGTATTTCTAATTACAATTATTGTTGTTTTTGCACGATAAGTTGTGTTACCCGCAAACGAAAAACAAAAAGAATAATCCAGAGCTGGGGCCTCGTTGGCTGATGGCTAATGACGCGCGGCGTTTTTCTTTTTATTCCCTGGGCAGGAGCGCGGATGTTGACATCTACGTGGGAGGATGGGAACATTGAGTGTGGATAAAGGATTTTTTTTTTTGTAATGATTTAAAAATGTGTTTGCTCATAGATAAGTCCAGAAATGAAGAGAATTTCGATGCAGATTGTTCATTAAATATGCAAAAGTGAGCAGTACGCCGTCGGTGTGTTTAATGGGGGGCCTGAGGAGGGGGGGAGGGAGGAGGGAGGAGGGAAGCTAATACTCTCGGAATGAAGGGGAAATCTCAAATCCAAACGTCACACGGACTCATCCCTCCAGATGAAAACCCCCAGCAGCGTTCACCCCCCCCCTCCCAGATAAAAGCAAAAGAGGGGTCATAAGAGAAAGAGGTGGACAACCTTTTGTCTGAAGAAGTTAAAAGAAGAAGAATGAGAACAATGAATGTTTTCTCAGTAAAGCTCTACTTTCATGTCAAAATGAAACCTAACCAGACATGTGTCACACTTGGAGATGCAGTGTGATTTTTACGAAAAGCGGAACTATTTTCTCCCTTTTGATGTCTCCTACTGAAGAGGGCGGTTCGTCTCTTGTCAGTTTGTTTGCAGATCTCTCTTGGCCAACACTAGGAACTAAAAAGTCTTAAACCAACTGTGTTCATTCTCGTCTCCGAGTGCCTCCAGACTTCAGCCCCAAGCGCCTTCTTTCCTACTTAAGATGTAAATAACAGCTGGACACTTTAAGCTTTGAGCAACTGTTACTCATATAGGGAGTAAATATTGTATTTAGTTGTGGACTATTAGCCTCGGATTAACACAAAATCGTGTGACCTACAGAATATTTAGAGCAAAAGGGAGGCCCATCTAGGCCTGGACTGAAAATAAACCAGTCCAGCGCTGTGGCTGATGTACAGAACGTCCGTGGCACTCGACACAGACGAGCCGCGCTTTATTGTTTGTTGTAATAAGAAAAAAGAATACAGAAGACCGGCGGGCTTGTCTGTTAAAGCCACTGTGCGCCGGAGTCGATGTCGAGACGAGTTAACTGTAAATACACTGTGAAGTGTGACATCTGTGCTTACCCATGGGTAGCTGAACTGTTGACTTATTTATAGACGCCATGTGATTGTGGGATTTTTCTCCCCCTCGTGTGTGCGCTCTCTTTTGCAAAAAAAGAGACTTTGGTTTACGATGAGATTCCCTGATTAAACGACGGTTTTGATATTTAATGAATTGCTGAAAACGTATGAAAACCTAAAGTGCGGGGGTCCCCTTTTTTTCGCGGGTTCAGGAACAAAAGAGCCACATTTTCTTTGTTGGGTCGGCGGCCTCCGAGTGCCCTTCAAGGAGATGATTTCAACGCTTTTTACTGTGCCTCCGAGACGAAGCGGCGGCGGCGGCGGGTCTCTGATGCAGGAGACGTTTACGGCCGGCGGGAGGGACAGCCGCCACCCGAAGAGGCCGACGTACCTGCTGCGCTGCCCCAACACTAATTACAGCGACGCTTCTGTGCAAACACGGTGATTTATGTGCCTATTTTTCCCGGGATCCCTTTTTTATAATGCTTTGCCATTAAAAGCCTCCAGAGGTCGTCTGACAAATACAGTACGTTCCTCTTTTTTTTTTTTCAGGGGATTTAAAGAGCCATTGATCAGTTAGAATAAAGTCAATGTTTCAAAGTCCTATTTGCTTTCATAGTCTCAGCTGGAGTTACGGCTTTTAAATAAATAAAAAAAACATAAACGTTTAAGACAATAAGTTAAGTTCCTGTTGGCCGGTATCAAGCAGGGGGGGGGGGGTTTATGAATGTCTATAATATATATACTCTATATATATTATGCAATAACAGTCCAACGTCCGGTCATGAGAAGTAAAGTCACAATACAGTTCTTACACCTGGTAAGTGGGTGGTAAAGATTAAACACTCTTTATTTTGAAATACAAAGCGCGACACCCCAGTTTTATGTAGTTTAAGCCCCCCCTGTGTTCTTCTTTTATTCTGCTTATTGTCCCCCACGTGTCGTGAAACGCACGCAGCACATAAATCACATTTCACCACTGGAGTCATCTCCGTGACTCCAAAGTATCGACGACGCTCGAAAAAAAACCATCAAAAACGAGTAAAAACACGGAAGCGAGACGTTGTAAAGTGCTCCCGTGATGTCTGACTATTGGTTATCTCTGTCTGGGGTCGCGACCCCGTGGCCCTTAGCTCTTTAGGGGCCAGGTGCTCCGCGCAGAGGACAGCCTGGAGAACCAGGGTTATTTGTGATAACCTCCCACACAACAGCAGGAAATATTGAATTTAAATGGTAGTTTTAGCCGCAGGCTGCCATCTTATCTTTCTGGGGGGGGGGGGAAACAGATACGATGTAGCATTGCAAAACACCTTTAAGGATACAGCTCACTGTTGCATTATAGGTAAAATAAATTAAAAAAATACAGAGTTTGATTTTTCTTTGAAGACATTAATGTCCGTCTCATCACCAGCAGCGTTCAGCGTGGGGAGTAAACCATGTTGACATTTTTTTTTTTTTGTTCTCTCGGGGGGGGGGGGAAGCCGACGCCTGCTGCCTTTCGCCTGCCGCCGTTAAACAAGTAAAACAATTACGGCGTCGTCATTTACAAAGCGATATAAAGGTCTGCAGCTCCCTCCTCGTAGTGGTTTTGTCTATTTTTTGTGCCTTTTCGTGCAGCGCGGGGACTGACATCATATTGGAACAGCTTGTTACTGAACTCATAAGAGCGGAGGAAACAAAAGGCTGAAGGGACACGAGGCTCCCAGTGTTTTGTGGAGCGTTGCGAAATATAATAAACTCCTTCTTCTTCTTCTTCTTCTTCTTCTTCTTCTTTTGGAGCCAGGGAGATGTTTCTAGTGGGGACTTTACGTCCCGCTGCAGAAGTCTCCATGGCCCCTTTTTTTTCCTGGTGGGCTCCGCTCACTGAGATAAGGATATGATGTTGAAAGTGGCAAACCTCCAAGAGATGAGCGGTTGTGAGCCGCGAGCTGGAAGATGTGATTTAACGGCTAAGTGTGACACTCGGGGAGTCACTCGCTCACGCGGCTGCCTCGTACCGTTGCACTCGGAGGGCAAGGCAAACTGGAGAGACTCTCTTTTTTTTTTTATTATTGTCACGCGACGGGGTGTAAACGCATTTTGACAATTTGCATGGCATTAAAGTTCTTGCCGGGAGGAGGGGGGCGGGGGGGGGGATTTGATTTTTGGAAAAAGCAGCCTCATGTGTTACAAAAAACAGGTCATTCATAATGTTCCATTTTGCCTAGCTTTCCCTGGAGAATACATGGGCATTTTCATTAACATTTATCCGTGGGCAGTGTTGTTTTTTTTTTTTTAAATACAGTTGGGACCCAAAGGTATGTTGTGGAAAAGGACTCCGCAGAGACACTCGGCCTAACCCGCTGTGGGTTTTTTTTTTTTTTTTGGGGGGTCCTGGAAAATGTCTGTACTTCTATTTGGGGACGGTGAAGTGGTGAAACCGGTGATTCCATCCGCAGTGCGGCGCCCACGGCCGGCGGTGGGAGCAGCGTCTCTCCTCCTCCTCCTCCTCTTCCTCCTCTCGGGCCCACACGGCGAAACAAAGCAACGATTCGCTGCTCGTGTGGTTAAGCGAAAAATAAAAGCGACCGACCGCGAGCACTTGAGGAATGGAGATGTTTTTAGTTTTTTTTAAATCACATTTCGGGTTGGATCTGAACCCACTGACTCGACCTTGGTGTTTAGTCCATTTCCCCCAGGTGCTGTTTCTGCTGCCTACCTGCATCTATTTGGTCTGCTTCATAAAGTAGGTCATCTGTATGTTTTTTTATGTTTTCATTAACCTTATTCGAAGGTATATGTATCGTATTTCGGCTGTGATTTAAAAGGCACACGGATGAGTTCTGGAGTTTGTCCTCAATATATCTACGATTAAGAAATGAGGCTTTTCCTCCTCCCGCTCCGGTGTTAGAACCGAGTTGATACCGAGTGGCTTCCTCGCGAGGCCAGCGGGTCCAAAGTGTTCAATTATCTAGAAATCAAAATGGATGTTTACACCGTGTGTGCACTTTGTTTTCCTCAGCGGAGGAACTCCGGGCTCATCCATCGGGGCTCAAAAACATGCACAGACTGGAGGGTCTCCAGACTCGCGTGTGTGTGTTTGGGGGGGGGAGGGGAGGGGGGTCCTTGTCTTGTCAGCACTAGTTAAGAGGCCGCAGCTTTTTCGCAGAGAGACGCGTCAATCACCGCGAGGCGGGAGCCGACAGGGTTGACCGACGCGTCACATGTGCACTTTTCAGGCGCCCCCCCCCCGCGCCAAGGGTAGCTTGAGAAGGCCGTCGCCCGCTCGCAGGACCGCCGGTGACCTCCAAATCCAATCGGCAGCCCCCCGAGGACTCGGTCCTCGCTTTTGAATGCACGCGGCCAGGGGGGGGTGGGGGGGGGTGTTCGGCTGGTTAGCTTTTCACCTGAAGTCAGCGAAAGCAAGTGGGTTTTCTTTTTTCCAGACGGATGACAATAATGTTTCTGGTCTTTCATCAGGCGGCAGATTGCTGACGGGGATATTTTTCCGGGGGGGGGGGGGGGGGTTGGGGGGTGGCGTAGGGGCGATACTTACTTCTGCCTTCGAAACCTTCTGATATTAACTAAAGTTTGTGAAATCGACCCGGGCGGGGGGGGGGGGGATCCACGCGGCGATGCAACGACCACGAGGAGGATTCCTCCCAAGCCGCCGCCCCTCTACTGTACAACCCACTCTGCGGCTTTAACACTGACATTTAAGTGGGTCAACACAAAAAGAATTACGACAAATAAATTAATAAAAACTTGGGGAACTTTAAGTTACCAAAGGCTTAAAGCGACACAGAGGCAGAGGAGGGAGGCGAACAGCTTACTCCCCCCCCCACCCCCCCCTATCTGCCTCCACTCTCTCCCACACTGGATTAAAGGCAGATAGCGAAGTTGGCCATGGAAATGGAATGATTTATTTAAGACAGGTCGCTCCACCGGGAGTAAGCATTGTCCCCGGGGGATACCCTCTTTTCTGTTTACCTCTCTCTCTCTCTCTCTCTCTGTCACTGCACATGTGCAAGAGGAAGAAAAAAAAGAGGGTCGGGGTGGGGGGGGTGTAAGGACACAACAAAGTGCACGACGTGACACGCCGCGATGAATGCATCTGCGACGTCGCTAGTCACTTTGGGTGGTGATTTATTTACCGTCCCCCGTGCAGCCGTCCCTTTGAGCTCGCTGCAGCTCTGTGCGCCTCGGATGCAAACACTCGCCAACCCTTAATTTGGCCGCGTGATGAGATTAGATATTCTGCGTAATCTCCCGCTGCGGCGTCAGCGGGGCAGCGTTTATATGTTTTTACCCCCCCCCCCCCCCCCCCCCCGGGAACAGAGAGGGACGCGCAAACAAAGCCCGCGTCGTACGCTATCGGAAAAACGCAGTTGAACTGGCAGTAGAATTTGGACATTTCATTTTTCTGGCTCGGGCTTAAGGGACAAAGATTTCAATGCAAAACACGTAGTGTTGCAGCGCAATGCAAGGGGATTATTTCACAATCACACCGGGGAACATCTTTCACTGCGAGGTACGAGTCCTTGACCCACAAATGAAAACTTAAAACACCCAATATTCAACTTGATTTACTTTCAATGCTCTGAAAGCTGCTAAATGCTGCACTTCTACCTACTCTCCAAACTCAATTTTTCATTTTTATTTAGTCACAAATGACCTTTCAGCAGATGAGTGAATATGGGTTATAGTCCCACCAGAAGTGCGGCCTTTGGCATTGTTATCGCTCATTCTTAATTCTATTACAGATTTTGTGGAAATCGCAGACGCAGCTGTTAATTGGTTTGTGTTTCATATCTCAGTGGTAGGTTGTCCTCTGTTTCTTCCCTCGCTCAATGACCTCTTTAAGACTATTTAACTGTATGCGTCTTTGAGATTGTTTTCCCAATAATGAGTGATGCTAACATACCTCTTGGTCAAAACAACACCCTTCAAGGTTTTTTTCCTGCACACAATTTTTCCTTGCTCTTCTTTTATTGCAAATTCCCGAAGGGTCCAAGTAACTTTTTGAAGGACATCTAAAATCTAAAAGAAGGACAGTTCTCTGTCATAATGACATTATGGCACACTAGCAGATATTTGTTTTGTTCCTGGTCGCAGCTGTCACCTTGGATTGTTCACTCAAACCCGACGCTCTGAACTCATCGTGTCAACATGAGGAGAATGCATGCAGGGAGTTGGACGGTGAGGCGGCGTGGTGCCCGTTAAGAGACTCAGCAGCAAAAGTGACCCGCAGGCCTGCAAACACCCCCCCCCCCGCGCAGACGACACGCTCAGCTCCGCCCCCAGTGGTGCAAGCAGCGGTGCACAAATCGCACCGGATCAAAGCGGCTTTCCCCCTTCGGGTCCTTAGCAATGCAACCCGCCGAGTGTGAAGTAAAAACGGATCAACGGCCCTCCAGATCTGCAAAGGGACGGGCCCACGGAACAGTGGCCACACTGTGGAGATAAAAAAAAAAAGATCAACATTATCACATGAGTGGCAGGGGAGGATAATAAAAAAATAAATTTTTCAAAAAACTTGAAGGCAGAAACTATTAAACGTGGAACAAAGCCGCCAAACCGCAAGACTAAAAACAGTAGGATTTAATTCCTCTGCCGGCAACCTCTCTCTCTCTCTCTCTCTCTCTCATGCACATTCTCTTTGGTTATAATGTTGAACACAAAGCTTCGCCAATGAGCAATTACCAAAGCACACATGCAGCGCGCAGACCGCCGGTAGGGTTCCACGTGTAGATAATGTCCTTTTTGAAAGATGTCAAGGACAGCCGGGAGGTAGAAAAATAATGAAAAAAAATGGAAAAACGGCAGAATAGTAATTAATTGACTGCATTTGACTAAACGCGAGAGTTCTAAGCGTGAGACATTAGGGGAAACAAATTGTTTGGTCGCCATGCGAGTGTAAAACAGAGAACATCCAAGCGAACAACCGAAGTTACGCTCAAAGACTAAAAGTTCAGGCGGTCAACGCGTTCGAGCCTGAAGCTTTAAAAAAAAAAAAAAGAGTAAACATGAACCGGCGGTCATCGACAGCGCAGGTTTAAGACTTGAAACACCTTTGATTCAGATATATATTTTCCTAAAGCAGAGATATATTGCTTCATTAAAGAAAGTCTTTGCCGTTTCTCTGTACTTAAAACATGAATCCTTAATCACTGTGTGCAGGGGGACTTTATTTCAATGCCTTTTTTTTTCTTTCAATGCAAGTAAGAGAAGACGTGGCCTCGCTCTCTTTCCCCCTGAGCTGCCTCCCTGTAACTGTTTCGGGAGAAGGAGCTCATCGCAAAGCCTTTCGTGCACTTTTCCTACTTTTATATTGATTTCCTTTTTTTTCCTCTTTGTCAGTCGGCGCTGACCCGAAAGGGTTCACGCGAGGTCGTGCTCCCCGACTTCTCTCAGGATTAATCACATTTCAAATTGATTGTGTTTGCGTTTGGGTTGTTTTTCTTCTTCTTTTTTTTTTCCCCCTGAGGTTCACGGAGCGTGAAACTATGGTGACGCGCATCTGCTCCTCCGCCGCCTGCCCCGCCGAGACGGGCTTTGATGTTCAGGTGCTTCTCGGCTATGAGGCAATTCATTAAAATCTTTATTTTCAATTACGATTTATAATCAGGATCTACATATTGACATCAACAAATTTATAATAGTAACAATAATAAGATAATAATTTAAAATCAAGGAAAAATCTCATTAAAAAAAATCTAATTAAAATAAACAAATAATCAATTACGAAATTGCCCACAATCACGCTGTTGATGTGCATATCAACTCCTGGACAAAAATGAAGTTGAAATCGTGGTATGCGCCACACTCATTTAAGGTTATTTTCAGCATTGACTAGATATGCGTTTTTTTTTGCTCAGATATTAGGAGATTTGACCGTACGATGTATGAAGAGTCTCGTCCAGGATCTGACTCACACACGCAAAAAAGATCCATTTTCGAGCTCATCGGATGGTGAATCGGCGAAGACGTGAGTAACCATGTGGGTTTCGGGCTGCATTTCTTGAAAGCCGTCGAAACTCCGACCGTCTACGCCCAACTACACCGCCCCCCCCCCGAAAAGACAGGAGTCAACCACATTGCTGAAACGCGGGACAAATGGCATCCCGATGCCACCTTGTCCTCAAAACAGATGACCGGTGACATCACGGTGAAGTGAAATGATCATGTGGTCGCCTGACATTTCGGCCGCATGACATTCTATTGATCTCCCTTCGGAGTATAATCAAAATAATTGTAGAATCTTGCTAGCGTGACGTTAGCTTGACGCTAGCCTTGCCGCTAAATAGAACGTCATTCAAACACTGATATGCAAGTGTTTGCAGTGATACGGCTGAGTGGAAGAATTTATCAACCCTACCAGATATCATTTAACACCCTGGCAAGGAATTTGTAGCTTCATGCTGGTTTTGCTAATTCCTATCTGGCAGTGAGATTACAGCATAGCATTTTTTGTTTTTGATTAAAAAAATAATGGTGTGAAATTATTTTTACCTCCTTTTCAGCTGTACACAATGTTATTGACTTCAACTTTCGCGAGAGCGATGGCATCTTTCTGGCACTTACCCGAAATGGGTAAAAATATCTCCCAAGCAAAATCACACCTAACATTTGCCAATTTACTGGATCAGTGAACAACATTGACATCACACAGAGATCTTATGGAATAGTAATAGTTGTTCCAAAAAATGTTACTGTTGGAAATTAATTATCCTCATTTTCTTTCTTTCTCTTTAACAAGGGAACAGGGTGTCAGCCGAAAAGGGAGAAAACATGAATGGAAGCTCGCGTTAAAGCTCACCCAACATGTCGCAGCTTGGTAAAACCGAGTTACTTTGAGGGGTCACTCCTTGTGAAATGTTTTTTCCAAGTATCGTACAGTAGATCTCACACATAGCACTTAACAGTTCAGGGGTATACGCGGCGACGTCCTCATTATCTGCGGTGCCATAAACCTTATCGCTCTGAGTCATGTGGATACAGGTTATACTACATCAGGGCTTTTTAAGGTGGTGAAACCAGCCTGGTGCTTTATAAAAAAAAATGATACTCACAACCACATATTAGTTCAAAGCTTATTTGTGCAACATATATGACAAATTAACATTTTTGGGACCATTCTTATAGAGCCGACGAGGCTCGGGGTCCAATGCAGAGACAGCAGCGAGCACACAATGTCCCGAGGACAAAAGGGGCGAGAAATGGACGGCTAGTTGTTCCCAGTCCCTTTGGCGTCCACCAGTTATTGTCTTGTCTTATTTCCTAACCACACCGCTCTGTCTTCACAGCGGCTTTGTCGATATCCTCGAAGAAAACAATCTATAAAAAGGACTGTGATAACAATGTGACAATGAGAAAAAGGGGTCGCTCGAAGTGGGGGGGGAACCTGCAGAGAATTACCTCGCTAATTTGCAGCGTCCCTCGTGGAGCTTCTGTGGAGAGTTAAGGCTCATTTGTGCCCCCCCCACCCCCCGCTGCTTTCTTTTGCGGCGCTTTTGTCCGAACCTGCTCGGAGCGGCGCAGTGAAGAGGCTACGCGTGAACATGGCGGAGTATTTAGCAGGCGAAAAAAAGGGACAGATTTCTCCCGAGGAGTCGGTAGAGACAAAAGACGGCGCTGAGGGAGTGGACGTTGTGTTGTTGCCGTTGGTCCAAATGAAGTTTGGCCGTGTCTATGGTGATAATGGAGGTTTTGTCTTATCGTACGAGATTTGATGAAATTGCACTTTCCTGTTTCCCGTTCTTCTGATTTTGTATCCTCATGGTTGTAAGGCATGTATTGTAAGTCGCTTTTGGATAGAAGCGTCAGCTAAACGACATGTGATGTAATGTAAAGACCCTGAATGGACCTGAGTCGTTTTTTACCGACTTGGACGTCGCCCACTTTGACTGTCGCCAACGTTACAGCTGACGGACGTGATGCCACATTTTCATTCCATCACAAAGACTCGTGCACGGCACCTGACCGTGGGTGGGGCTCGGGTGGCGGCCCAGCGGGTGTTTCTTCATAACAACTGTACGGAGAAGCCAAAATATTGGGACGAATAAGTCCAAATGCAAGGCTTGTCCTCGGCTTAAGAAATAATTTGGTTTAGTTTCCGGACACTACCGAAAGACTCAACAAGATTTTGGTTTAATCGGCAGATCTCTAGTTTCTTTACAAATATCTATGAAAACACAATTTTTTGTTAAAAGTATTAGGTCGAAAAATGTTTTGAAAAAGAAATCCAAATATGTGAGGTCAAAAAATGTCCTGAGGAAAAACATTCTTTTGGAACAAAAATTTTCAAAAAAAAAAATTCTAAAAAAAGAAGAAATAATGGATTAAAAAGAGAAGAAGTAAAAAAAAAATATTAGGTAAAAAAATGTCATGGATAAAATTTTTAAATAATATAAAATATGTTTGGGCTTATGTATATTATATTTTCCAATCCTAAATAATAATAGATGGATAGGAAATATTATAATTGTAAGTGTTGGCATTAGGTGGTTTGAAGTTATATAAAATGAACAAGAAGAGCTTTTCTTCTGATGACTGAAGATACCACCATACTTACTTCCTCTAGATGTAGTAAATTATATATATCAAGAATGTAATTGAAGTACAAGCTAATATCCTACATTTGAGAAACCTTATGCAATGCAACCAGTAATGTACCCAGTGGTGGGTCCAGCAGAACTGAAGAGGTTTAGTACACACTACTTCCTTCAGACACACACACACACAAAACATAATCCCCCCCAAATACACGCTCAGGGTAAATACTATGTGGGAACCAGCTGCCCCAAAATAGAATCTAATTTGATGCAATCTCTCGAGTGCCAATCAGTCTTAACAGCAAAGTGCCTGTACTGTGCAGACGGCGCTTTCTGTTAACATCTAACGTCTTCTCATTCCATACGATGGGTTTCCTACCACTTGCTGGGTTTTCAATCTTTGCACTCCACCGCTACGCTAAGTGAGTGCTCCTTCGTCAGGAAGAGAAGCCTTCTGTGTGTGTGTGTGTGTGTGTGTGTGCACGCGTCAAGGGTGTATTTGATTGTGTTGCACATGGGGGGGGGGAGCGTGCCTGCTTTCTAAAAAGCCCTCACAGTTTAATATATTTGTGTGTGGTGAATGTGAGACATAAGCAACCCCGCGGGTATCTCTATTCTTTTCCCCCCCGAGCTTTGTGTGGCGAATGACACCAAAATATCACCGAACAACGGTTTTGAGAAATGGCAGTGAAGCAGGAGCCTTTATCCAGTCTTCTTTTTCCATCAAAAGAAAATAAAAGCCTCCATAGCATCCGTGCTCATTAAACAAGGTGTCGCTATTATGATGAGGCGATATGCTCGACGTCTTCCATCCCCGAATAAGTAATTTAACATATGCCGATAATTTTTAAAAAATGGTCTAATCCCTGTGTAAATTAAAAAGAGATGGAAAGATTGATCAGCCACAGGTTGAAGCCGGCCCAGACAGTCACGTAACAGCCGTCGAATTATGATGACAAAAGACAACGTTGGAGCGCTGGGTGCATTGGGTGAACGTCTGGAGAATGCACATAAACGAATGTGCGTCTGTATCCGCTTGACAGTGATAAGTGGCCAACTGATGAAATCAAAGCATGTTATAAGAAAATGCTCTTATGCTGGAATCCGTAATTAGTTTTTTTCGGGGCTCACGGAGTCATTTCTCCACCGAACGGGAGCCTCTGACAGAGCGTGATGCAATGCAGCCAACGAGACGTCTCGGAGAGGAGGGGGGGGGCTCCAACCGCAATCAACGACTCGCCCCGCCGCTCGAGACCTCATTGGCGAGACGTTTATATTCCCTCACGCCCACCTTTGATCAAAAGTAATGGGTTCACGCACCCTTTCTCTGCGGGGTTTTGTTCGGTTCGTCGCGGGTGACAAAGGAAATCACAAAATGAAGAAGAAGTTCGTCTGCCGGGTCGAGGGAAAGGGGGTGTTCCACAAAATTAAATTACTCAATTCAAATGAGTCAGTGCGTCGTAAAGTAACTCCCGAACGTCAGTGAATGTATCTCAGAAGCGATGATGTCTGCCGTGGCCTCTGTGGGAGGGTTGCGGTATCGCTAACGGATTAATCAACAGCCATTTTGAGGGGCATTATTGTAAGAAGAGTCAACACAGACTATGAATCTTGTAGGTGCAGCGGAATTGAACACAATGGTTTACCTCTGTGTTGGGAACATTTAAGAAGAAAACCTCTTACCAAATCTTAAATTGTTGGAGGCTGAGAATGGATTCTTAAAAAAATAAATATATATCAGTACATCTTGGAAGCCAATGTCCCACAGACAGTCGCCAAAAGAAGAATGGATAGAGCTCTCTATTATCCATTAGGTAACAAAGCAATGAACCCTGACCCCTTCAAAGGAACGACAGGTCGAGGCTTCATAATTGGCTTCGTTTGCTCACAAAACAGAATGAAACACAGAAATGATTAATGCACAATTATTCATTCAAATCTTTGTTTCAACGGTCAAAAGGTGGCAAAGTCACGTCCAGTGCGTCCACACGGCTCTCAACATGGCGACGGCTAACCCAGCAGCTAACGATGCTAACGGTGCAGTGAATTACGCTGTTATATCCTTACTTTTTCAAATGGTAGTTTGCTGCTCTATTATTGCAGAATTTCACATTTCAGCCTGTACATTGTTAAAAAACTAATAATAAACCTTCAGAAGCTCAACACTTGCCAATTTGATTAAATTGGAAGAGGCGCAGGGCATCATATTAATATCACTGCAGGATTCCAATATGGTAAGTATTAGTTTTTTCTCATTTTTTAAAGGCTGTATTACAGTGAAGTAACAAGTTGTTCCGTTAATTTCCTATCATTATTTCCACGGTACCGATAATATTTTATCAAAGATATATTTTGTGTAGATATGTGACGGCACCAATGATCGATTTGTTTAAAACATTGTGATATTTGATTTTCTCTATACTCCAAACTCGTATTGAGTTACATCTTATTTAGTAAACACGGCTCATATCTCGCAGATGATTGTGCACGGATCTCAAAGAGCAATGCAGGATGCAATCACATGACATTATTGTGATGCATATCGCTATATGCTAACCAAATTCAACACAATCTAATCAGTTTAACCATCTGCTGCATTAAAATGTTGCCGCACAAACGTCTACAAATACAATGCCGTGCTGCTCTCACTTGTAAGAAACCACGGATGCTGTCCACTCTTGCTTCAACAGAGGAAATGAAAGTATACAATCTAATAAAGAATCTACTCGAATGAAGAGAGTCTGCCACCAAGTGCATCCATCTCATTCTACCGCTGTGCTGTCTGGTAAAGACAACGTGCACTAGCTCGGGAGCACAATTAATTACACCATGATTTATTTCCAGAGGGAAAAGCTGTAAATAAAGTTTGCTTAGTGAATGACAGCATTCCTAATTTGTTATGACCTATAGGCATGGAACATTTGGAAATGTCTGCTTCATGGCCCCCGAACATTATTCGGAATCAATGTGACTGACTCTTGATGGCTTAATGCAATCTTACTTTGTATAATTCATGACAAAAGTTATCACTGTGTAATGTCGATGAGCACGATGATGATTTTGGGAAGTGACAGATCCCCCCCCCCACTTCCCCCCCCAACACTGTGGATTTTCTAATTAATTTATTACCAATGTTTTAAATAAATTGCATGAATGTTGCATTTGTGACAACTGCTAATTGGGTCGTTTCTGGCCTCCGATTCACATGCGTGACGACTGCGAAATGGGAATTCTCGTGCCGCTCCGTCTTCCGGCCCGGTGCGACCGCTTTGAGATGCGCGTTGAAAATCAAGGGACTAATTCAGAACAGCTGACACGTCTAAATCACGATGACAACAGCCCTTCTGAATCCGTGTCCGTCATGAAGATCCGGTATCGGCGCATCGTCGGTGGCTTGGAAAGGCTTTCAAATCGGCATCAGCCGAAGAGTCGACATGACCAATTTGGATCATTTGTTACCACCTCGTCGCATCACAGCCTGCAATCTGACCCAGCAATCGAGGACCATCATAGCATGCTAACGTGCGGTGGAACATCCATTTAACGTCCTTATTACTTACCGGCAGTGAAGATAAAGTATTGGTCTCAATATTGTAATGTATTACTTCCCTGGATAAAAAACCTGTCTCGACCAAGCCTGCCCCCTGTGAGTAAAACTAGACAAGCTCTTTATTTTCATGTGTAGATTATTATTCTAGTCTTGCCTTGATGTGCATTAAAAATAAATGTGCATTTAAAGACAGTCTCAAAGCGCTCAGTTGTCATCTGATAAAAGTGATTAATAATGTAGAGAGATTCCCCCACCGTTATTACCATAATATGTTAATTATGTGATTAATAAAGCTACAACATGACAGGAAAAGGGGCGAAAGTGGGGAAAAGGGCCGGGTGATATTGACCAAATAAGGATTTCTCTGCCGAATTTTACTTTACACGTTTCACCTCTTTGCAACTTCACTGCAAACTTCTCCTCCTCCTTCTTCCTATTTTGATGCATTACAACCTTGAATCGGAACCCGGGAAAACCCAACAGAAATCTACGATACAAATGAGTTCTCCTATAGCCATGACTCACTTTTTTTTAAAGCAAAGTTTATATTTTTGGCACACAGAGAACACTTGGCGCCAACGGGGCGGAGAGTTAAGAGGCCTTCAAAGTCATCAAGTGAGGTCGGCCCGAACAAGTTCAAGTTCATGAATCACAGCTGGGACGCCGGCTCAATACACAACGACCGCCGCTATCTGGATCTCACGTGTAATGAATCGTTTTGGCGAGGTTAATTAGTTTCAAAAAGTAAACATAAATGCCCGTATAGCAGAGGTGTGGACTCGAGTCATGTGACTTGGACTCGAGTCAGACTCGAGTCATGAATTTGATGACTTGAGACTCGACTCGACAAAACGTACAAAGACTTGCAACTCGACTTGGACTTGAACACCGATGACTCGTGACTTGACTTGGACTCGAGCCTTTTGACTCGAGAAGACTTGCTACTTCCCATTAAAACTGGGGGAAAACATTTTCACACCACCGCACCGCTCTGTTTATCTGCATCTGTCAAAAAAATGTGCGCCACCTGTATGCAGAGAGCGCGCGCTGCCTGAACAACATCCAATCACTGCAGTCCATTTGACCTTATCAACGAGACAGCTCGTTCATGGTTACAAAAATCGGGATTTTTGAACCCGGATTCAGACTCCGATGGAAATCCTCGCCAACATTATGTCAACGTCCGTTTTAAAGTAGTGTAATGAGCTGAGTTAAAGTTATTAGTTAATCAGTTATGCAGATGTTGCATGTGTTCACGTTATGCTTTGTTACCAGCTGTAGTTACGCGAGACAACCCGAGTTTTGGGGGGCCGTGAATGCGGAAGTGTTCGTTCGGCGTGGTGACGGCCAACAGTGACCGAAGTTGAGTTGTTTTATATAAATAAATGCAGCGGAGTTGCAAGCCAGTCATCGCCTCCTTATTTACGCTGCAGCATTGGGGTGAGCGTTACAGTACTATAACACAGTCACAGTCCATCCACCATTACCCTTCCCTTCGTAGTCTAGGTCTGTGAGGCAGCGCACCATCACCCAGGGTTCCCCCGTCCCCACTATAATAAGATGACTTGAATTGACTCGAATATTAAATGGTATGACTTGCGACTCGACTTGAGACTTGTTGGCTTTGACTTGTGACTCGACTTGGGACTTGCTTCGTCTTTGACTCGACTTGACTCGGGACTCGAGGGCAATGACTTGAGACTTGCTTGTGACTTGCATAACAGTGACTTGTTCCCACCTCTGCCGTATAGTGCAGTGAAGCCATACCAGCGTCGAAAATTAAACGACTCACGTTATCGAGTCACGGGGAGAACAATTTCCAGTTTAAAGCGATTCACAATCATCGGAGTTAAGGCCTGTAGAGAGATCTGGACCCGAGCAGCTTGAGGAAATTAAATTTCCGTGTTCAAATGATAATTTATGAACGCGGCGGCGTTGATGAGGTGTGTAGACGAGGTAATTAAGCTCCACCTAACATGGAACTTTGTGCGTTGGTGTGAGAGAGAGAGAGACAGTGTTTGTTGCATTAAAGTGAGAGGTTTTAACACCATTCTGGACCAACACTGATTAAATAAATGTCTTTTCCCTTAATTACACAAAAGCTGGGTCACCGCTTATCTTAACTGGTTTAAGTTAGCTCATTAAAAAGATTTCTCTACCAAGCTGTGGGTTCTGAGAAATGCATCATTGTCTACATTGTCAGCTTGTTTGCAGACAAACGATTCCGATGATGATGAAAACAACGCAGAGAAAGCTGCAAGTGAATTAACACGTCGAGGTCTTGAGCCTGAACTTAATCTAGACCAATGCGCTAAAGGACCGGTCGTCGAGTTATACTTGGATTATAATTCCACTGCGCAGCCAGGAATGAGGTCGAGTTCCATCCAGGGGCTTGACAGCGAGTGGATGAAAGGCCGCGGCATCGATCTGATGGAAGCAGCTGGCTACCACTGGGCAGGTGTTGATGGTGAAGTGCCATCAGGGTGAAGTCCCGCCCATGCCAGGGAACGCACACACACACACACACACACACACACACACACACACACACACACACAGAAGGTTTGGTTCCAGCTGCAGTAAGTGTAGTTATCAGTATTATATTCCATTTCTGCTAATAGACCTCCTTAAACGCTACACTCTGGCCCTTTTATTTTATTATATCACAAATTTACATGCAAGCACACATTTGCCTTCTCAGGTTCGAGTCCATCCACAAAACTTTGAAGTGAATTCATTCCCAATCTCTTGCTCAAATGAAACCTCTTTAAGAACAGATCTGGTTTCAGCACGCTGGATCTGCTTCTGCCGCTGAGCGTTGTGGCCTTAAGGTGCTCATGCGGAAAATGATCCCTGCTGAACCCGCTCTCTGTGGTTATCTTCCAACCCACCCGAATTCCCTCCAGTGTCATTCACACTCAGTTCCTCAAAGCGGTTATAGGGGCTTTGGGCTTTGCTTGCCCTCTACAGTGACGGCATTCATGATTATTTGAAGAAAAAAAAAAAAATAACGAATACATTTTTTTTTTTTTAAAACAGCCTCTCTTGAACCATGACTTCACGATACCTTTATTTCAAAGCCAGATGATTCATCTTAAAAGCGTTGGAGAATGTATTGTGATGGAATGAAGTAACAATTGAAAAGTCACCAGTTTCCTGTCAAGAAGATAAAACGTCCCAAACGCCATCGTAAAAAATCTGTTCCTCCTTTCCATTCCCCTGTGCGCGTGTGTGTGTGTGTCTGTGTGTGTGTGTGTGTTGACCTCCGCTTTTCGGCTCCCATCTCCTCGAACTAACATTAGAGCCACCGGCTTTAAAAAGACAAACAACAAATGACCGACCCCGCAGAATGCGCCCGTATGAAAGGACATCAGCAGCACCGCCCCCCCCCCCCCCCCGCCCCCGCTGCCACTTTCCTGCCGCTCCGAAACAGCGATTTCAGAGACGAAAACGCGCTCGCCATCGACTTGCCGACCCTCCTCCCTAACCTTCGAAGGGCTGATTGGATCGTCGTCGCCTGCACTTCACGACAGACGTCACAACGAGGCGTCGGGCCAATCGGCCCTCAGAAGGTCATCCCGCCCTCAGCGGGGCGGAGGTTGTGGCGGGATCCCTTCCCTTTAGAAGTATTGGAGTAACGATCCCCAGGACCCGGGCTGCGAGCCCTCTCCGGGTCCACCAAACACATGTGGACTGGACCCACCAGCTCCCCACTAAGCCCTCGGGGTAAGAGCGAAAAAGAGACCCCAAAACCTCCAGCATCCCAAAATAAACGTTCCCCCTCTGCGATACTTCTGGTTCCGCCTTTTAAAGACGGGGTAACAGCGCCACTGAAAACTTCCTTTCACGTGACGGGTTCCAAATGAAGCGGAAACAAGGTTATCAGATGAATAACTTTAAGGATACATGAGGATGCCAAATATGGCATGACGACATGGGCTTTATAAACTTGGATGACTTGTGTGAATCAATAATATCGTAAGGGAGTGATCTCCTTCTAATCTAATCTAAAAGATTAAAGTTTTATTGAGCACATTCATTGACATTTCAAAACGTGGAAGTGAATTAAAAACAATGGGATTGGATTAAAATTGGATTATAGAAAACAACACGGCAATTGAACGCAGCACATGGAAGTTCAATGACAGCAAGTTGTTGCGTGAAATAGCATGTTGGAGAATTTAATGGATGTGGAAACCTCTAACGTAATCAAAGACCATGTGCTGGGTCTGACAGAATGAGTATGGGCGGTTAATTACAATTTAATCCTCCATTAAATTGATTTGCATTTTCATCTTTACATGTTTCAACGTGGTGTCATGAGCCCTTTGGAGTGGAGCTCCTTCGTGTTTTTTCGTGGCTCCAGGTGAACATCAGCAGATGGGGCGCGTCGTGATGTGTTGGGAGGGGGGGGGGGGACAACGGGCAACGCCAAGACGAATCGCTTCTTCAGAAGACGTCTGTCTCAAAGAGGTGCCAACTGGAAAAGGACCGGAAACCAGGGGTCTCATCAGAACATCTGCTGGGTGGGACGTGGCCATAACCATCGGCTTATGTGTATTGTATGAATTATTTTTAGAACTGTATATTTCCTGAATACTCCCACTGACGCGGTGCATTGATGGCCTGTGTTCATTAGGGCTGTCCTTGACCTAATACATATATTTAGATTAATATGTTGTTGTTGTTGTTGTTGACGAATCCATGCGATGATTTAACGGACGACAGATCTGTGAAACCCAGTTTCTCCGCGGGGAACTACACAAAAACGCCGCGGTAAAAATAGTATTCCACCAGCATTCCAGCATTTAAAATAAGATTTGACGAAAAACAGCTTGGGCAACAAGTTGACCAGGCGGCTTTCAGCAATAAGGAGCTCAGCTTAGGAACCTAAAAAATGAACGCCGCAAAGAACAAGTGATTATATTGATGATTAATAAGATAATTGATAAGAGTTGTATATACAACAAGTACTTGAAGAAATGTGGCTCTTGCTTGGATATGTCTTTATACTAGCAACAAGAAAACTGTACACAGGGCTAATATGAAAAAAAAAAATATATATATATATATATATATACATGTATATGTGTTTATTTATTATTCAACTACTTAGTGTCTTAATTCCAGTAAATATGATCTAATCCCTCCGATGGAAATTCTGAATACCAAGGCCCTGATAATCCGTCCACCACATGTTGGAGTGGATTTAAACTCAAATAACACTCGTCCTCTCCTAGTCTGTGCATCACTATTAGGGTAATGGCGTTCGGCTCATACGGGCGCTACAAAATGGATTTGGGATCCATTAGCTTATTAAGCGCAAAATGACATTATCTCTCCTCCATCTGAACTCCCTTTGGGAGACAAATTATGCCGTAGCAGCACCCACTGAACTGTCAATCAATCCTCTTATCGTTTGGTCTCCCCAGGGATCACCCATTCACTGCCTTGCCCGAAGTGAGTGGAAGTGCACCGGCTAATCCACACGCAGCATGTTTGGAGACATATTACTCCAGTTGAGGAAGATATTCTGCAGTATTGGAAAGAGAGCAGAACGTCATGATTCCACATCTTCTACTGCTTAAACCAACAATTACTACAATTAATTGATTGCATGTTTTATTTGTATTCATTAGTCAAGAAAGATGTCTTGTTTTTCTGTAAGCATCTTTTTAGTTTCATTTTTGTCCAGCATTTTATTAATTGTTATTGTTGTGTACAGTCTCACCCTCGCCGGTACATCTGAATGTCGGTAGAAATAATGGTTTTGTTTGAATAGAACAAATCCTGTTGGGTTAGCGTTAGCATTAGCATTAGCATTAGCATTAGCAGCTTCCTGCCCCCCCCGACTGTTGTCCAGGTTTGGCCTAAAAAGGTTTTGAACATCAGGGAATGCGTTTTGGTACAAAAAAGTGAAAAGAAAAGAATAAGTGATTCCAGCATATTCTACTGTAAGTGTAATTTTCTTCTTTAGTTTTATTTAGTATATTTTGATGATCATCGGACAATTGTTTTGGCCCGTATGATATCGGCATGACATTTGAGTATCGGCCCGTCACTACTAAAGCTACTAAACGGCCTACTGAATATCTTTTGAGTAGTTTTTGTTGAATCACTGATTCAGAGAGACGTATCAAATCGTCACGTTTGAGAACACGGAGCCGTTAAGTATTTCTGTCCATCGACGTATTCTTTCAGCATAATACCCGTTAAACAGGTACAGGAGTACATGAGTTACATAATAACCTTTGTGAACATGATGACATGCCTTTAGATTCACTGTCTGAATCCGGACACTTGAAGGTGGTTGAAGGGAAACCTCCAGCGGGGGGGGCGGTTTAGGAATAGTAAGTCTCTGGAGCTTTAGCTGTACTCCAAATTGGAATCTCTCTTCTCCTTGCTTCATTATCACAGCTCTCTGTCTTTTGTGTCTGCTTTGGAGGCTAATTAAGATGGTGGTGGTGGGGGGGGGGGGTGCAGAGAGAGCCGGGGAGAACAAGACCTCACTGATGGAAATCAAACGAGAAGGACAGGAACGGGGGAATAGAGGAATAATCAGCCGCCTGATGAACGAGGCGCCCGTTTGGCCTCCCAAACTGGAACGGGGGGGGGGGGGTTGGAATGAGAGGTGAGCGGAGGAGGCGCCGGAGGGACCGAACCGCACACACAATTTGATCTGGTGAGAAAGGAGGAGTAAGCCCGAGTTGCGGGAAGAACCCGAGAGTAAGTAGGGATCGGCTTAATTCACTGCCGCGTGTCCGCCTACTTCCTCACAGGGCAGAGCCACACGGAGGGAAATTCACCTGCCAGGATCCATTCTCTCTCCTTTCTTTCAATTTGGGCTGCCACAGCAGGCCTTCAACTGCGCTTCTTTTGTGCTGTGTGATAAAAAAAAAATATATACTACCGTTACTGTGTAAAATATGCAGGAGATTCCCAGCAACGTGAGCAAATAACTTGTATCAGTTGTATCTGCCGATTTCTTTTATTAAATGATCCATATCCGCAAAAAAATAAATCCAAAAACAAGAAAAAGGCTTCACCCGACGTTTTTGTTTTGAGCATCTTATTCGCAGTCAACAATTTGCATTATTTAGAAGCAGATAAACATCAAATTGGAGAAGCTGGAACCACGCAGCGATCAATTGGTCCTTTTATTCTTTGTTTGAAAAAAAACTTTAAAGGAGATTTGTTATGTTCCCCAATTGGGGTCCACGGGATGAAGGAAGCCACGTTGTGTACGAGCCACACTGTCAGAGAAGAAGAAGCGCGTGAAACGGATAAATGAACCAAAAGGTTGTTCTATTGGTAAACTGCTTCTGCCGGAAGGAATGCAGCACTAATTGACGGCAGTAACATGTTGACCCGAAAAACACCACACCAGGAAAAAAAACACAACAGTAGGTCAGATGGATGATCAAACACGCCCCCCCCCCCACCTTCCCCCGAGGCGGTCCGTCTGGACCTCACGGCCTCCAATCAGCAAAATGAGGCGGGAAGGAGAGAAGACAACGTGGCACATAGCAGAGATGGGTGTTCATGTATTTACTGTAAAAAAAGACATGTTAACCGGAGGAGGGAGGACCGTGAGGGGGGGCAGGGGGGGGGGGGGGGGGGGGGGGCAGGACGATGCTATCACCTGAACCCCAACATGATCTGTCCGTCTTCTGGATTGATTCACAAACTACTCAATCAGACGGGGAATTTGAGCACAATTTTGATAAACAAAATAAAACATTCCACGGCTAATCCTCATATCTGAGCGGCAACATCGGGGGGGGGGGGGAAGAAAGGTATTTAAATGAGTCAGAGACCTCATCAGTTGGCTGATTATTCAGCTCCATTCTTTTGTCTCACCAATAACGAGCTTTATTGTCGACTGACACTCAAAACGCTTTTGTCAATCAGCCAATTTCATTCAGTCAAAACAAAAGCACCACTTTAATCCTCGCCTTTACCAGATATGTGCTCCTACTTTTTTTAGAAACGTTACCTGAAAAAAAAAAGAATGAAATGACTAAGGTTTGACAGGTTTTTTAAAATCTCGAGTGACCTTGCAAGGTGGCCTTTTGTCAACATCTCCGCAATGTAATTGGCGCTAAACGACAGAGGCGCGACGGATGATTCCTCTGATCTGATACCGAAGTCCACTTTATTAAATAAAGCGCGTCGCCAGCCGTTCTCTGGAAAGGGATAAAAGTCTTTAAAGCACAGCGTCAAAAGTCAGATCCCGGGCAGCAGGAGAAGTCTCTCGTTAAATGCACAGCGGTTTCCGGTCTCCCTTCAGGCCCCCGGTACACCCCCCCCCCCCCTGACACGGTGAACGCACAGTCATGCCAAGAAGCATCTGAGAATCGCCCCCCCCCCCCATTCACGCAGGCTGCGCTTTGATATAATTGAGGGGAGGCCACAGGTCTCCCGCACACGGTGCTGGGCTCTGCTGTGACAGCACACAACGTCCATTTGACAAATGGAGAAAGGACAGCGGGGGGGGGGGGCATTTACATTTCCGAGTTGAGCCGTGTAAAGAAGAGAGGCTTTTTTTGGGGGGGGGGGTTTGAGAGGCAGGAGAGAAAGAGAAAAAGAGGGGGAAGCAGACGGCGTGTTTGTTTAGACAGACGTTCTGAACTGTTCTCAATCGCTTTGAAAACCCCAAAAATTAAACCCATGGCGACACAAAGAGGGGAGCGGGTTGCATGTCACATGATGGAACCACGCACCACCAACACACACACACACACACAATTCCAAATAATTCTATAAAAATAGCTGCTTCGGGTTTGGAATCCCTCTTCATAGTTTCAAAGAAAGAATCCAAAGGGGTTGGAATAAAGTGAATATGTAGTTCAGATTAAATTAGAAATGTAATTGCTCCGCAGGGATTGAGATGTTTGGGTTTTATTAAGAAAGACGTGGTTAAAGAAAGGTGTTTGCAACCCCTGGAAACAAGAACAAAGGCTAAACACAGCATTACAGTGTATAAGATGGGCCATCTAGTCAATTATTGAATTCAAGCGTTAGTATTATTAATATTAGTTGGAATGGCCGTTGAATTAATAACCACTACGTTTGCAGGGTGTGTAACTTTATAATGTTTCATAACTGAAGCTTGTTGTGTCGACATGTTCGCAGCAGCGTGCGATGTCGAATGAAACCTCAGCTGCGAGCTTTTAAATGAATGTCCAACAATCATCAACAATCAACGACTGAATGAACAATCATTGACGATTACTGAAGGCGAGCGGGAGCGAAGCCGGACTCGCAAACACTTGGCTTCCGGCTCTTCCTCTTCCTCTTCCTCTTGTGTCGATGCGTTCCCGCCGTGACGCCCCGTTTCAACCCTCGCGTTTCATCAAACTTGGATCAAAACTTTGTCGTCTCCTTCACACCAAACGGGAAGGAAGAAAATAACGCGATTCCTTGCCAAGTGTCTTCATCTGTTTGGCAGGTGGACAACCGTCCAATCTGCAGCGTGTCTTTACATAATCTCCACAGCCATGGAGGAGGGGGGGGGCTCGGTATGGATCTACACGCCAGGGAGTCGTGACGCGATGGAACAAACCGTTTGGGAGGAAAAAAAAGACCACGAGGAGGACTTGGTGAGATGTTGTTTCTAAACTTCCTGGAAGCATGGATGAAGAAACCCCCCAAAAAAACAACAATAACAATAGTAGTCGCATTGATACCTGATTATGAACCGTGTGTAAATAACTGGATCAGCAGCATAACGTGGGGTCACTTCTCGTTTCATCAGAAACTTTGATAAACACCAACTAGGCCGAAACTGCAAAAGTGTAATGATCAACACTTTTACCATCTCATAGCACATAATGACCACCATTTAACTGGGAGGAAATAGCAGGGTTGATCAGGGTCAACGACTAGGGGGGGGGGGTGGGGGGGGGTGTTAGAAACTGTGATCTCTGGCTTTCAAAGCTCCATTTTCAACTTGTAGTGTGTGTGTAATTAAGATGAAGCTCCTGATCTCTGAAGTGGACGACTAAAGGACGTTAAAAGTTTCCACTAAAACAAGCTTTCAGGGGGGGGGGGGGGGGGGTCAGACCGCGGTTCTTTTAGCCACAACACACTCGGTGCACAGCGGCTAGCGGCGACAAGGAGGTCACGCGTACACACAGGAGGCGGACGTCGTCATGGTGACGTCACGCATCGGCGTGGGAGACGGACCCAATTAAAGCTCCAAACTGTAGAAATAAAACTACAGAATTTCTCGTGGCTTTGAGTGACAGTGAATCCAAAGCACTCAGTTTCAGTCTGGAGCCTCTCAATCATAGTTCTGCAAGAGAGGGAAACTTGAATTATACAAAAAAGACGCGCAACACTTTTTGCTCGACGATGCGAGCGATGAGACAAAAGGGGTCTGTGATTTTCAGAAATTAGGGCTAACTTTGCGCCGCGTGAAGTCGGGATCGGGCCCGAGTCGCTCTGCTTTCTCATCGAAAACAGCGCTGTGTCATCGCATTGAAGCTGAACCCTTTCTCCTATTTAAAAAAAAAAAAAAAAAGTTGGCTCCACGCCGAGGAAAATGTTTGCAATGTGTTCACTCCGTTTCTCTCGGGGAAACCCGAGTCGCTTTCATCCATTATCGGGGTAACTATAGTCAACTAAGGTCCACGGGAATTAAGAGTACACATTATCCCTGGGATGGAGGAGAAATATTTCATTACAGGCTCCTTTGGTCTCCAAACACACTTTGCATTTGACAGCTGTGTGTCGGGTTTCTTGATCCAACGGACTAAAACTGGCATGTACATTTATTTTCGTGACCCCCCCCCCCGACCATTGTTGCTCTATTTGCTCCCAGATATGTGTGTGTGTGTGTGTGTGTGTGTGTGTGTGTGTGTGTGTGTGTGTGATTGAGGAGATTTGCTGTAAATTCCACCACAACAACGGTTTTGATCACGCTAATTGACCTCTGAACACGTAGAACCGAACCGAGACATCAGTCGATCCACCGGGCTCCTTCTTCAAAAACATCGTGTACAGCAAAATGTAACAAAGGAACACGTACAGGAAAAAGTATGCAATTGAGACCAAACTAATGGATCACATTTTGAATGATTTGTTTCTTCTTGTTAAACATTTTTTGTACGTGAGCCCTTCTTATTGTGCATTTCTGACACCTTAAAAAACAGGAATTAAAAATAAAAACGGACCATTTTCTTATATGGGAACTGAAAGAAAATGAGTAATATCTGTATATTAGAGAAGTGTGAAGCTTTGTTAAAGCGTATGTTCCTTTGCTTCTCACTTATTGTTTTGGTTGCACTCATCGTCCTATCAGATTGCCTCTCTCGCTCTCATCTAACAAAAGAAGGAACGGCTGATTGCTTCGGGGCGGACAAAGTCCCACAGAGTAGCTCAATTATTGACTCTGCTAAGTCAACCTTTAACGTACGAATCCCGCTCAGAGCTCCCGTCCCGGTGGCGGCCCGGCGGGCCCGCGTTCAGCCCGGCGGACGTTAATTCCCCCTCCATCTTCACACTCAATTTGGTCTCAAAATGTTCCTGCCGACATGGCTGAGCCTTTGGAATTAGAAGTGGTAAATTATACAAATAAATCTCTTAATGGCACGCGGCGGGAAAGGGCGGCGGGTCCAATCGCGTACGAGCAGGCGGTCAGAGTCCGTCGCAAAGCAGCAGTTCAGAACATTTGGTTCGACGAAGAGGAATATAAAAAAAAATTTAAAAAGAAAAGAGATGAGTTGAGCGCTTCTGTTTGACCCCAAAGTGACGGGAGATACATCAGAGGAGGAGAAGAGCGGTTCTGAACACTGGGGGGGGGGGGGGGGGGGGAATGAGATGTGGGTCAGGGTGGTGCAGTGAGTGGCGCTGCATACGGGAGAACACATCTCCACGGCGACGGCCATGAATCCAAATTTGTCAGTAAATTGTCCTTCACGGCGGCAAAAGAAGTGTAAAAAAAGGGCAGCGTTTTTAGGCCTCGATTCATTTCATCCGAGACGCAGCGACCCCCTTCAGACTTTCTCACAGAACTATTATGGGAATAAAGAGTGTTTTCAGAGTTGGTATCAGACTTTGAGCTTGCACCCCCCTGAGCAGCCACCCGGGAGGAGGAGGGGGGTGGGGGGGGGTGTTCGGTGATAATCTGCCCCACGAGGGGGGGGGGGGGTAACCTCAACTTCTGGGGTGAATGTGGCATTCATGAGACGGGGAGGGGGAGAAAGTCCATCGGATGTGCAGCAAGAGGAGGAGGAGGAGGCCCAGGCACATCAACCATGCAGCGGACAATTATTAATTCATACAACAAAATCAGACGACCTCGGGCCTGGGGTGGCGGACGGTCTCCTCCCCCCCCCCCCCCCCCCCCCCCTCAGTGAGAGGCACCTGATCGGCACGGGGCGAAAGGCTTGAGAGCGAAGGAGGCGGCGGCGTAAAGCGTCAAATAGGCGCTAAGCTGCTTAAATGAAATGCAATTGTGGTGTGAGAAACAGTATGGAAATGTGTCACATTAACCCATCTTATTGAGTTCAAGCAATTACACCGCCTGCTGCAGAGTGAATACGAAGCGTGGGGAGAAATTATGAATGGGGCCTACTTAATGTTTTCACTGAAGCAGATATTAGTTACGATGCAGACCCCGAGAACAATACCAGAGGCCCGTATCAGACATTCTGGACCCAAGTTTGAATTAAGCAAAGCAGGAACGCATTAGGAGCAAAATACATACAGAATCAATCCTGCCCACGACAGGAGCTGTTGATCAACGCTGCAGTATTGTTGGAGGGGGGGGGGGGCGTAATTTGGCTTAAAGAGACAGTAATGTTCAGTGAATGTCCGTTCTTGGATTTGAACTTAGTTGAACCAAATTTAGACTCAACAAAAAATCTTTAAACTAAACTAACTTACCCCTGAATTTAACTCAAGCAAAAGTGATCGTTGGAGTGGTTTTATGAAATGTTATTTATTCATTTCATGCTGCAAACAGTGACATAATATCGTACAATGGGTTCAAACAAAGACCGCTTGACATCAGCGATGAAGAGACGCAGCGACCACGTGGCGGGAACAATGCGCGTCTCCCACAGACCGCAGAGTGATTGACGGCGTCGTGTTCGTCCCTCCGGGTCCGCCATCTGCTCCTATCAATTCTTGTCATGTGTGTTTAGTGTTACATTTTGTATTGCATTCTTTTCTTGAAAATTCAAAAAGCTTTTATATACAAAAAAAAACATGATTGACAAGTGAATAAAAATAAATAGAACAGTCATCGGTCCTCAGTGACCACGCTCTGTAATGTCTAAAAAACATTAATATACTGTTATTTTCTCAGATCATTACATGAAGCACAATTTAAAACACAGTTGATTTACTTATTTTACTATTTACAGGTGAATTGAACCTTTTATACACAAAGTACTTGTTTTACCTCCACTTAGCATTCAAGGACCAATCATCTCAGGAACCTGAACATAACTACTGCATCTTTTAGGTGGGCTGCTAAAAATCCAATCTGGGGCAGAAAGTCAAAGCAACCCTGCAGCGTTGTTCCCAGCCGTCACGTGACTCGCGCCTTGGGGCTCACAGGTGGAGATTTGGGGAAGAAGAGGGCACCTGACCACCAGCTGAGACCCGCATTGGTTCTGTCACCTTGGAATTAAAAACGACCTGCAAGCTTCAATTCGGCAGGCCACAGAAATACAACAGGGGTGGAAATCAAACGCTGATGTGGTTCTGCCAGTTGTTATGGCGACACATCAGCGAGGGGCGGGTCAAAGAAAAATGATCGATCGTCCTTCCTGCGCATGAAGACCAGACCAGAAAAAAATATGGCGGGTTTAGAAGTAAAGTTGCAGCTGAGAGTCATTTCAGGAGATTTCTCCAAATATCTTGTGTCTTTTGACCTGTGCAGCCATCCTCCACCCGCACCATCCTCCACCCGCACCACGGCGGCCACACTCCACCCGCACCATCCTCCACCCGCACCACGGCGGCCACACTCCACCCGCACCATCCTCCCCCCGCACCACGGCGACCACACTCCCCCGCACCACGGCGACCACACTCCACCCGCACCATACTCCACCCACACCACCCTCCCCCCGCACCACGGCGACCACACTCCACCCGCAACACGGCGGCCACACTCCCCCCGCACCACGGCGACCACACTCCACCCGCAACACGGCGGCCACACTCCCCCCGCACCACGGCGGCCACACTCCACCCGCACCATACTCCACCCACACCACCCTCCCCCCGCACCACGGCGGCCACCCTCCACCCGCTACACGGCGGCCACACTCCACCCGCACCACGGCGACCACACTCCACCCGCACCACGGCGAGCACACTCCACCCGCACCATACTCCACCCACACCATCCTCCCCCCGCACCACGGCGACCACACTCCACCCGCAACACGGCGACCACACTCCCCCCGCAACACGGCGGCCACACTCCACCCGCACCATACTCCACCCACACCACCCTCCCCCCGCACCACGGCGGCCACACTCCACCCGCACCATACTTCACCCACACCACCCTCCCCCCGCACCACGGCGGCCACCCTCCACCCGCTACACGGCGGCCACACTCCACCCGCACCACGCCGGCCACACTCCACCCGCACCACGGCGGGGGTGCAAACATCCAGGCTTCGGCCCACGAAACGTTTTTGTGTCGTTACCTAGAAACACAATCATGTGCTCGTGTTGAGTAATATGGGATTTGTGTTTATTCATCAGCGTAATTCCATTCAGATTAAGGGTTTATGAATGGTAAACAGTGGAGGACTCGAGCAAAGACCACTGGAAGGAGAACCGCCTCACGTCAGGGATCTCTGAGTCTCTGAGCAGAGAAAGTGCTCTTTTTTTAATGCAGTTTACTTTAAAGGCTGCCCAA